>NW_027184852.1:0-115089 GCF_040668555.2 Bombus flavifrons | reverse complement strand
ACTATATAACGTTATACGATATAACGTAATACTATATAACGTTATACGTTATAACGTAATACTATATAACGTTATACGTTATGACGTAATACTATATAACGTTGTACGTTACATGGTGATACTATATAACGTTATACGTTATAACGTTATACTATAAAATGTTACACGTTATAACGTAATACTATATAACGTTATACGTTATAACGTAATACTATATAACGTTATACGATATAACGTAATACTATATAACGTTATACGTTATAACGTAATACTATATAACGTTATACGTTATATGGTAATACTATATAACGTTATACGTTATAACGTAATACTATATAACGTTATACGTTATAACGTAATACTATATATCGTTATACGTTATAACGTAATACTATATAACGTTATACGTTATAACGTAATACTATATAACGTTATACGTTATAACGTAATACTACATAACGTTATACGTTATATGGTAATACTAAATAACGTTATACGTTATAACGTAATACTATATAACGTTATACGTTATATGGTAATACTAAATAACGTTATACGTTATAACGTAATACTATCTAACGTTATACGTTATAACGTAATACTATATAATGTTATACGTTATAACGTAATACTATATAATGTTATACGTTATAACGTAATACTATATAACGTTATACGTTATAACGTAATACTATATAACGTTATACGTTATAACGTAATACTATATAACGTATACGTTATAACGTAATACTATATAACGTTATACGATATAACGTCATACTATATAACGTTATACGTTATATGGTGATACTATATAACGTTATAACGTAATACTATATAACGTTATACGTTATATGGTAATACTATATAACGTTATACGTCATAACGTAATACTATATAACGTTATACGTTATAACGTAATACTATATAACCGTTATACGTTATATGGTAATACTATATAACGTTATACGTTATAACGTAATACTATATAACGTTATACGTTATAACGTAATACTATATAACGTTATACGTTATAACGTAATACTACATAACGTTATACGTTATATGGTAATACTAAATAACGTTATACGTTATAACGTAATACTATATAACGTTATACGTTATATGGTAATACTAAATAACGTTATACGTTATAACGTAATACTATCTAACGTTATACGTTATAACGTAATACTATATAATGTTATACGTTATAACGTAATACTATATAACGTTATACGATATAACGTAATACTATATAACGTTATACGTTATAACGTAATACTATATAACGTTATACGTTATATGGCAATACTATATAACGTTATACGTTATAACGTAATACTATATAACGTTATACGTTATAACGTAATACTATATAACGTTATACGTTATAACGTAATACTATATAACGTTATACGTTATATGGTGATACTATATAACGTTATAACGTAATACTATATAACGTTATACGTTATATGGTAATACTATATAACGTTATACGTCATAACGTAATACTATATAACGTTATACGTTATAACGTAATACTATATAACGTTATACGTTATATGGTAATACTATATAACGTTATACGTTATAACGTAATACTATATAACGTTATACGTTATAACGTAATACTATATAACGTTATACGATATAACGTAATACTATATAACGTTATACGTTATAACGTAATACTATATAACGTTATACGTTATATGGTAATACTATATAACGTTATACGTTATAACGTAATACTATATAACGTTATACGTTATAACGTAATACTATATAATGTTATACGTTATAACGTAATACTATATAACGTTATACGTTATAACGTAATACTATATAACGTAATACGTTATAACGTAATACTATATAACGTTATACGATATAACGTCATACTATATAACGTTATACGTTATATGGTGATACTATATAACGTTATAACGTAATACTATATAACGTTATACGTTATATGGTAATACTATATAACGTTATACGTCATAACGTAATACTATATAACGTTATACGTTATAACGTAATACTATATAACGTTATACGTTATAACGTAATACTATATAACGTTATACGTTATATGGTAATACTATATAACGTTATACGTTATAACGTAATACTATATAACGTTATACGATATAACGTAATACTATATAACGTTATACGTTATAACGTAATACTATATACGTTATACGTTATGACGTAATACTATATAACGTTGTACGTTACATGGTGATACTATATAACGTTATACGTTATAACGTTATACTATAAAATGTTACACGTTATAACGTAATACTATATAACGTTATACGTTATAACGTAATACTATATAACGTTATACGATATAACGTAATACTATATAACGTTATACGTTATAACGTAATACTATATAACGTTATACGTTATATGGTAATACTATATAACGTTATACGTTATAACGTAATACTATATAACGTTATACGTTATAACGTAATACTATATATCGTTATACGTTATAACGTAATACTATATAACGTTATACGTTATAACGTAATACTACATAACGTTATACGTTATATGGTAATACTAAATAACGTTATACGTTATAACGTAATACTATATAACGTTATACGTTATATGGTAATACTAAATAACGTTATACGTTATAACGTAATACTATCTAACGTTATACGTTATAACGTAATACTATATAATGTTATACGTTATAACGTAATACTATATAATGTTATACGTTATAACGTAATACTATATAACGTTATACGTTATAACGTAATACTATATAACGTTATACGTTATAACGTAATACTATATAACGTAATACGTTATAACGTAATACTATATAACGTTATACGATATAACGTCATACTATATAACGTTATACGTTATATGGTGATACTATATAACGTTATAACGTAATACTATATAACGTTATACGTTATATGGTAATACTATATAACGTTATACGTCATAACGTAATACTATATAACGTTATACGTTATAACGTAATACTATATAACCGTTATACGTTATATGGTAATACTATATAACGTTATACGTTATAACGTAATACTATATAACGTTATACGTTATAACGTAATACTATATAACGTTATACGTTATAACGTAATACTACATAACGTTATACGTTATATGGTAATACTAATAACGTTATACGTTATAACGTAATACTATATAACGTTATACGTTATATGGTAATACTAAATAACGTTATACGTTATAACGTAATACTATCTAACGTTATACGTTATAACGTAATACTATATAATGTTATACGTTATAACGTAATACTATATAACGTTATACGATATAACGTAATACTATATAACGTTATACGTTACATGGTGATACTATATAACGTTATACGTTACATGGTGATACTATATAACGTTATACGTTATAACGTAATACTATATAACGTTATACGTTATAACGTAATACTACATAACGTTATACGTTATATGGTAATACTAAATAACGTTATACGTTATAACGTAATACTATATAACGTTATACGTTATATGGTAATACTAAATAACGTTATACGTTATAACGTAATACTATATAACGTTATACGTTATAACGTAATACTATATAACCGTTATACGTTATATGGTAATACTATATAACGTTATACGTTATAACGTAATACTATATAACGTTATACGTTATAACGTAATACTATATAACCGTTATACGTTATATGGTAATACTATATAACGTTATACGTTATAACGTAATACTATATAACGTTATACGTTATAACGTAATACTATATAACGTTATACGTTATAACGTAATACTACATAACGTTATACGTTATATGGTAATACTAAATAACGTTATACGTTATAACGTAATACTATATAACGTTATACGTTATATGGTAATACTAAATAACGTTATACGTTATAACGTAATACTATCTAACGTTACACGTTATAACGTAATACTATATAACGTTATACGTTATAACGTAATACTATATAACGTTATACGTTATAACGTAATACTATATAACGTTATACGTTATAACGTAATACTATATAACGTTATACGTTATAACGTAATACTATATAACGTTATACGTTATATGGTAATACTATATAACGTTATACGTTATAACGTAATACTGTATAACGTTGTACGTTACATGGTGATACTATATAACGTTATACGTTATAACGTAATACTATATAACGTTATACGTTATAACGTAATACTATATAACGTTATACGTTATACGGTAATACTATATAACGTTATACGTTATAACGTAATACTATATAACGTTATACGTTATAACGTAATACTATATAACGTTATACGTTATAACGTAATACTATATAACGTTATACGTTATATGGTAATACTATATAACGTAATACGTTATAACGTAATACTATATAACGTTATAAGATATAACGTCATACTATATAACGTTATACGTTATATGGTGATACTATATAACGTTATAACGTAATACTATATAACGTTATACGTTATATGGTAATACTATATAACGTTATACGTCATAACGTAATACTATATAACGTTATACGTTATAACGTAATACTATATAACGTTATACGTTATAACGTAATACTATATAACGTTATACGTTATATGGTAATACTATATAACGTTATACGTTATAACGTAATACTATATAACGTTATACGATATAACGTAATACTATATAACGATATACGTTATAACGTAATACTATATAACGTTATACGATATAACGCAATACTGTATAACGTTGTACGTTACATGGTGATACTATATAACGTTATACGTTATAACGTTATACTATAAAATGTTACACGTTATAACGTAATACTATATAACGTTATACGTTATAACGTAATAGTATATAACGTTATACGATATAACGTAATACTATATAACGTTATACGTTATAACGTAATACTATATAACGTTATACGTTATATGGTAATACTATATAACGTTATACGTTATAACGTAATACTATATAACGTTATACGTTATAACGTAATACTATATAACGTTATACGTTATAACGTAATACTATATAACGTTATACGTTATATGGTAATACTATATAACGTTATACGTTATAACGTAATACTATATAACGTTATACGTTATAACGTAATACTATATAACGTTATACGTTATAACGTAATACTATATAACGTTGTACGTTACATGGTGATACTATATAACGTTATACGTTATAACGTTATACTATAAAATGTTACACGTTATAACGTAATACTATATAACGTTATACGTTATAACGTAATACTATATAACGTTATACGTTATAACGTAATACTATATAACGTTATACGTTATAACGTAATACTATATAACGTTATACGTTATATGGTAATACTATATAACGTTATACGTTATAACGTAATACTATATAACGTTATACGTTATAACGTAATACTATATAACGTTATACGTTATAACGTAATACTATATAACGTTATACGTTATATGGTAATACTAAATAACGTTATACGTTATAACGTAATACTATATAACGTTATACGTTATATGGTAATACTAAATAACGTTATACGTTATAACGTAATACTATATAACGTTATACGTTATAACGTAATACTATATAACGTTATACGTTATAACGTAATACTATATAACGTTATACGTTATAACGTAATACTATATAACGTTATACGTTATACGGTAATACTATATAACGTTATACGTTATAACGTAATACTATATAACGTTATACGTTATAACGTAATACTATATAACGTTATACGTTATAACGTAATACTACATAACGTTATACGTTATATGGTAATACTAAATAACGTTATACGTTATAACGTAATACTATATAACGTTATACGTTATAACGTAATACTATATAATGTTATACGTTATAACGTAATACTATATAACGTTATACGTTATAACGTAATACTATATAACGTAATACGTTATAACGTAATACTATATAACGTTATACGATATAACGTCATACTATATAACGTTATACGTTATATGGTGATACTATATAACGTTATAACGTAATACTATATAACGTTATACGTTATATGGTAATACTATATAACGTTATACGTCATAACGTAATACTATATAACGTTATACGTTATAACGTAATACTATATAACGTTATACGTTATAATGTAATACTATATAACGTTATACGTTATATGGTAATACTATATAACGTTATACGTTATAACGTAATACTATATAACGTTATACGATATAACGTAATACTATATAACGTTATACGTTATAACGTAATACTATATAACGTTATACGTTATGACGTAATACTATATAACGTTGTACGTTACATGGTGATACTATATAACGTTATACGTTATAACGTTATACTATAAAATGTTACACGTTATAACGTAATACTATATAACGTTATACGTTATAACGTAATACTATATAACGTTATACGATATAACGTAATACTATATAACGTTATACGTTATAACGTAATACTATATAACGTTATACGTTATATGGTAATACTATATAACGTTATACGTTATAACGTAATACTATATAACGTTATACGTTATAACGTAATACTATATATCGTTATACGTTATAACGTAATACTATATAACGTTATACGTTATAACGTAATACTACATAACGTTATACGTTATATGGTAATACTAAATAACGTTATACGTTATAACGTAATACTATATAACGTTATACGTTATATGGTAATACTAAATAACGTTATACGTTATAACGTAATACTATCTAACGTTATACGTTATAACGTAATACTATATATGTTATACGTTATAACGTAATACTATATAATGTTATACGTTATAACGTAATACTATATAACGTTATACGTTATAACGTAATACTATATAACGTTATACGTTATAACGTAATACTATATAACGTAATACGTTATAACGTAATACTATATAACGTTATACGATATAACGTCATACTATATAACGTTATACGTTATATGGTGATACTATATAACGTTATAACGTAACACTATATAACGTTATACGTTATATGGTAATACTATATAACGTTATACGTCATAACGTAATACTATATAACGTTATACGTTATAACGTAATACTATATAACCGTTATACGTTATATGGTAATACTATATAACGTTATACGTTATAACGTAATACTATATAACGTTATACGTTATAACGTAATACTATATAACGTTATACGTTATAACGTAATACTACATAACGTTATACGTTATATGGTAATACTAAATAGCGTTATACGTTATAACGTAATACTATATAACGTTATACGTTATATGGTAATACTAAATAACGTTATACGTTATAACGTAATACTATCTAACGTTATACGTTATAACGTAATACTATATAATGTTATACGTTATAACGTAATACTATATAACGTTATACGATATAACGTAATACTATATAACGTTATACGTTACATGGTGATACTATATAACGTTATACGTTACATGGTGATACTATATAACGTTATACGTTATAACGTAATACTATATAATGTTATACGTTATAACGTAATACTATATAATGTTACACGTTATAACGTAATACTATATAACGTTATACGTTATAACGTAATACTATATAACGTTATACGTTATAACGTAATACTATATAACGTTATACGTTATAACGTAATACTATATAACGTTATACGTTATAACGTAATACTATATAACGTTATACGTTATATGGTAATACTATATAACGTTATACGTTATAACGTAATACTGTATAACGTTGTACGTTACATGGTGATACTATATAACGTTATACGTTATAACGTAATACTATATAACGTTATACGTTATAACGTAATACTATATAACGTTATACGTTATACGGTAATACTATATAACGTTATACGTTATAACGTAATACTATATAACGTTATACGTTATAACGTAATACTATATAACGTTATACGTTATAACGTAATACTATATAACGTTATACGTTATATGGTAATACTATATAACGTAATACGTTATAACGTAATACTATATAACGTTATAAGATATAACGTCATACTATATAACGTTATACGTTATATGGTGATACTATATAACGTTATAACGTAATACTATATAACGTTATACGTTATATGGTAATACTATATAACGTTATACGTCATAACGTAATACTATATAACGTTATACGTTATAACGTAATACTATATAACGTTATACGTTATAACGTAATACTATATAACGTTATACGTTATATGGTAATACTATATAACGTTATACGTTATAACGTAATACTATATAACGTTATACGATATAACGTAATACTATATAACGATATACGTTATAACGTAATACTATATAACGTTATACGATATAACGCAATACTGTATAACGTTGTACGTTACATGGTGATACTATATAACGTTATACGTTATAACGTTATACTATAAAATGTTACACGTTATAACGTAATACTATATAACGTTATACGTTATAACGTAATAGTATATAACGTTATACGATATAACGTAATACTATATAACGTTATACGTTATAACGTAATACTATATAACGTTATACGTTATATGGTAATACTATATAACGTTATACGTTATAACGTAATACTATATAACGTTATACGTTATAACGTAATACTATATAACGTTATACGTTATAACGTAATACTATATAACGTTATACGTTATATGGTAATACTATATAACGTTATACGTTATAACGTAATACTATATAACGTTATACGTTATAACGTAATACTATATAACGTTATACGTTATAACGTAATACTATATAACGTTGTACGTTACATGGTGATACTATATAACGTTATACGTTATAACGTTATACTATAAAATGTTACACGTTATAACGTAATACTATATAACGTTATACGTTATAACGTAATACTATATAACGTTATACGTTATAACGTAATACTATATAACGTTATACGTTATAACGTAATACTATATAACGTTATACGTTATATGGTAATACTATATAACGTTATACGTTATAACGTAATACTATATAACGTTATACGTTATAACGTAATACTATATAACGTTATACGTTATAACGTAATACTATATAACGTTATACGTTATATGGTAATACTATATAACGTTATACGTTATATGGTAATACTATATAACGTTATACGTTACATGGTGATACTATATAACGTTATACGTTACATGGTGATACTATATAACGTTATACGTTACATGGTGATACTATATAACGTTTTACGTTACATGGTGATACTATATAACATTATACGTTATAACGTAATACTATATAATGTTATACGTTATAACGTAATACTATATAATGTTACACGTTATAACGTAATACTATATAACGTTATACGTTATAACGTAATACTATATAACGTTATACGTTATAACGTAATACTATATAACGTTATACGTTATAACGTAATACTATATAACGTTATACGTTATAACGTAATACTACATAACGTTATACGTTATATGGTAATACTAAATAACGTTATACGTTATAACGTAATACTATATAACGTTATACGTTATATGGTAATACTATATAACGTTATACGTTATATGGTAATACTATATAACGTTATACGTTACATGGTGATACTATATAACGTTATACGTTACATGGTGATACTATATAACGTTTTACGTTACATGGTGATACTATATAACGTTATACGTTATAACGTAATACTATATAATGTTATACGTTATAACGTAATACTATATAATGTTACACGTTATAACGTAATACTATATAACGTTATACGTTATAACGTAATACTATATAACGTTATACGTTATAACGTAATACTATATAACGTAATACGTTATAACGTAATACTATATAACGTTATACGATATAACGTCATACTATATAACGTTATACGTTATATGGTGATACTATATAACGTTATAACGTAATACTATATAACGTTATACGTTATATGGTAATACTATATAACGTTATACGTCATAACGTAATACTATATAACCTTATACGTTATAACGTAATACTATATAACGTTATACGTTATAACGTAATACTATATAACGTTATACGTTATATGGGAATACTATATAACGTTATACGTTATAACGTAATACTATATAACGTTATACGATATAACGTAATACTATATAACGATATACGTTATAACGTAATACTATATAACGTTATACGTTATAACGCAATACTATATAACGTTGTACGTTACATGGTGATACTATATAACGTTATACGTTACATGGTGATACTATATAACGTTATACGTTATAACGTAATACTATATAATGTTATACGTTATAACGTAATACTATATAATGTTACACGTTATAACGTAATACTATATAACGTTATACGTTATAACGTAATACTATATAACGTTATACGTTATAACGTAATACTATATAACGTAATACGTTATAACGTAATACTATATAACGTTATACGTTATAACGTAATACTATATAACGTTATACGTTATATGGTAATACTAAATAACGTTATACGTTATAACGTAATACTATATAACGTTATACGTTATAACGTAATACTATATAACGTTATACGTTATAACGTAATACTATATAACGTTATACGTTATACGGTAATACTATATAACGTTATACGTTATAACGTAATACTATATAACGTTATACGTTATAACGTAATACTATATAACGTTATACGTTATAACGTAATACTACATAACGTTATACGTTATATGGTAATACTAAATAACGTTATACGTTATAACGTAATACTATATAACGTTATACGTTATATGGTAATACTATATAACGTTATACGTTATATGGTAATACTATATAACGTTATACGTTACATGGTGATACTATATAACGTTATACGTTACATGGTGATACTATATAACGTTTTACGTTACATGGTGATACTATATAACATTATACGTTATAACGTAATACTATATAATGTTATACGTTATAACGTAATACTATATAATGTTACACGTTATAACGTAATACTATATAACGTTATACGTTATAACGTAATACTATATAACGTTATACGTTATAACGTAATACTATATAACGTAATACGTTATAACGTAATACTATATAACGTTATACGATATAACGTCATACTATATAACGTTATACGTTATATGGTGATACTATATAACGTTATAACGTAATACTATATAACGTTATACGTTATATGGTAATACTATATAACGTTATACGTCATAACGTAATACTATATAACGTTATACGTTATAACGTAATACTATATAACGTTATACGTTATAACGTAATACTATATAACGTTATACGTTATATGGTAATACTATATAACGTTATACGTTATAACGTAATACTATATAACGTTATACGATATAACGTAATACTATATAACGATATACGTTATAACGTAATACTATATAACGTTATACGTTATAACGCAATACTATATAACGTTGTACGTTACATGGTGATACTATATAACGTTATACGTTATAACGTTATACTATAAAATGTTACACGTTATAACGTAATACTATATAACGTTATACGTTATAACGTAATAGTATATAACGTTATACGATATAACGTAATACTATATAACGTTATACGTTATAACGTAATACTATATAACGTTATACGTTATATGGTAATACTATATAACGTTATACGTTATAACGTAATACTATATAACGTTATACGTTATAACGTAATACTATATAACGTTATACGTTATAACGTAATACTATATAACGTTATACGTTATAACGTAATACTATATAACGTTATACGTTATATGGTAATACTATATAACGTTATACGTCATAACGTAATACTATATAACGTTATACGTTATAACGTAATACTATATAACGTTATACGTTATATGGTAATACTATATAACGTTATACGTTATAACGTAATACTATATAACGTTATACGATATAACGTAATACTATATAACGTTATACGTTATAACGTAATAGTATATAACGTTATACGATATAACGTAATACTATATAACGTTATACGTTATAACGTAATACTATATAACGTTATACGTTATATGGTAATACTATATAACGTTATACGTTATAACGTAATACTATATAACGTTATACGTTATAACGTAATACTATATAACGTTATACGTTATATGGTAATACTATATAACGTTATACGTTACATGGTGATACTATATAACGTTATACGTTACATGGTGATACTATATAACGTTTTACGTTACATGGTGATACTATATAACGTTATACGTTATAACGTAATACTATATAATGTTATACGTTATAACGTAATACTATATAATGTTACACGTTATAACGTAATACTATATAACGTTATACGTTATAACGTAATACTATATAACGTTATACGTTATAACGTAATACTATATAACGTAATACGTTATAACGTAATACTATATAACGTTATACGATATAACGTCATACTATATAACGTTATACGTTATATGGTGATACTATATAACGTTATGACGTAATACTATATAACGTTATACGTTATATGGTAATACTATATAACGTTATACGTCATAACGTAATACTATATAACGTTATACGTTATAACGTAATACTATATAACGTTATACGTTATAACGTAATACTATATAACGTTATACGTTATATGGTAATACTATATAACGTTATACGTTATAACGTAATACTATATAACGTTATACGATATAACGTAATACTATATAACGTTATACGTTATAACGTAATAGTATATAACGTTATACGATATAACGTAATACTATATAACGTTGTACGTTACATGGTGATACTATATAACGTTATACGTTATAACGTTATACTATAAAATGTTACACGTTATAACGTAATACTATATAACGTTATACGTTATAACGTAATAGTATATAACGTTATACGATATAACGTAATACTATATAACGTTATACGTTATAACGTAATACTATATAACGTTATACGTTATATGGTAATACTATATAACGTTATACGTTATAACGTAATACTATATAACGTTATACGTTATAACGTAATACTATATAACGTTATACGTTATAACGTAATACTATATAACGTTATACGTTATATGGTAATACTATATAACGTTATACGTTATAACGTAATACTATATAACGTTATACGTTATAACGTAATACTATATAACGTTATACGTTATAACGTAATACTATATAACGTTGTACGTTACATGGTGATACTATATAACGTTATACGTTATAACGTTATACTATAAAATGTTACACGTTATAACGTAATACTATATAACGTTATACGTTATAACGTAATACTATATAACGTTATACGATATAACGTCATACTATATAACGTTATACGTTATATGGTGATACTATATAACGTTATAACGTAATACTATATAACGTTATACGTTATATGGTAATACTATATAACTTTATACGTCATAACGTAATACTATATAACGTTATACGTTATAACGTAATACTATATAACGTTATACGTTATATGGTAATACTATATAACGTTATACGTTATATGGTAATACTATATAACGTTATACGTTATAACGTAATACTATATAACGTTATACGATATAACGTAATACTATATAACGTTATACGTTATAACGTAATAGTATATAACGTTATACGATATAACGTAATACTATATAACGTTATACGTTATAACGTAATACTATATAACGTTATACGTTATATGGTAATACTATATAACGTTATACGTTATAACGTAATACTATATAACGTTATACGTTATAACGTAATACTATATAACGTTATACGTTATATGGTAATACTATATAACGTTATACGTTATAACGTAATACTATATAACGTTATACGATATAACGTAATACTATATAACGATATACGTTATAACGTAATACTATATAACGTTATACGTTATAACGCAATACTATATAACGTTGTACGTTACATGGTGATACTATATAACGTTATACGTTATAACGTAATACTATATAACGTTATACGTTATAACGTAATAGTATATAACGTTATACGATATAACGTAATACTATATAACGTTATACGTTATAACGTAATACTATATAACGTTATACGTTATATGGTAATACTATATAACGTTATACGTTATAACGTAATACTATATAACGTTATACGTTATAACGTAATACTATATAACGTTATACGTTATAACGTAATACTATATAACGTTATACGTTATATGGTAATACTATATAACGTTATACGTTACATGGTGATACTATATAACGTTATACGTTACATGGTGATACTATATAACGTTTTACGTTACATGGTGATACTATATAACGTTATACGTTATAACGTAATACTATATAATGTTATACGTTATAACGTAATACTATATAATGTTACACGTTATAACGTAATACTATATAACGTTATACGTTATAACGTAATACTATATAACGTTATACGTTATAACGTAATACTATATAACGTAATACGTTATAACGTAATACTATATAACGTTATACGATATAACGTCATACTATATAACGTTATACGTTATATGGTGATACTATATAACGTTATAACGTAATACTATATAACGTTATACGTTATATGGTAATACTATATAACGTTATACGTCATAACGTAATACTATATAACGTTATACGTTATATGGTAATACTATATAACGTTATACGTTATAACGTAATACTATATAACGTTATACGATATAACGTAATACTATATAACGATATACGTTATAACGTAATACTATATAACGTTATACGTTATAACGCAATACTATATAACGTTGTACGTTACATGGTGATACTATATAACGTTATACGTTATAACGTTATACTATAAAATGTTACACGTTATAACGTAATACTATATAACGTTATACGTTATAACGTAATAGTATATAACGTTATACGATATAACGTAATACTATATAACGTTATACGTTATAACGTAATACTATATAACGTTATACGTTATATGGTAATACTATATAACGTTATACGTTATAACGTAATACTATATAACGTTATACGTTATAACGTAATACTATATAACGTTATACGTTATAACGTAATACTATATAACGTTATACGTTATATGGTAATACTATATAACGTTATACGTTATAACGTAATACTATATAACGTTATACGTTATAACGTAATACTATATAACGTTATACGTTATAACGTAATACTATATAACGTTGTACGTTACATGGTGATACTATATAACGTTATACGTTATAACGTTATACTATAAAATGTTACACGTTATAACGTAATACTATATAACGTTATACGTTATAACGTAATACTATATAACGTTATACGATATAACGTCATACTATATAACGTTATACGTTATATGGTGATACTATATAACGTTATAACGTAATACTATATAACGTTATACGTTATATGGTAATACTATATAACTTTATACGTCATAACGTAATACTATATAACGTTATACGTTATAACGTAATACTATGTAACGTTATACGTTATATGGTAATACTATATAACGTTATACGTTATAACGTAATACTATATAACGTTATACGATATAACGTAATACTATATAACGTTATACGTTATAACGTAATAGTATATAACGTTATACGATATAACGTAATACTATATAACGTTATACGTTATAACGTAATACTATATAACGTTATACGTTATATGGTAATACTATATAACGTTATACGTTATAACGTAATACTATATAACGTTATACGTTATAACGTAATACTATATAACGTTATACGTTATATGGTAATACTATATAACGTTATACGTTATAACGTAATACTATATAACGTTATACGATATAACGTAATACTATATAACGATATACGTTATAACGTAATACTATATAACGTTATACGTTATAACGCAATACTATATAACGTTGTACGTTACATGGTGATACTATATAACGTTATACGTTATAACGTAATACTATATAACGTTATACGTTATAACGTAATAGTATATAACGTTATACGATATAACGTAATACTATATAACGTTATACGTTATAACGTAATACTATATAACGTTATACGTTATATGGTAATACTATATAACGTTATACGTTATAACGTAATACTATATAACGTTATACGTTATAACGTAATACTATATAACGTTATACGTTATAACGTAATACTATATAACGTTATACGTTATATGGTAATACTATATAACGTTATACGTTATAACGTAATACTATATAACGTTATACGTTATAACGTAATACTATATAACGTTATACGTTATAACGTAATACTATATAACGTTGTACGTTACATGGTGATACTATATAACGTTATACGTTATAACGTTATACTATAAAATGTTACACGTTATAACGTAATACTATATAACGTTATACGTTATGACGTAATACTATATAACGTTATACGATATAACGTCATACTATATAACGTTATACGTTATATGGTGATACTATATAACGTTATAACGTAATACTATACAACGTTATACGTTATATGGTAATACTATATAACGTTATACGTCATAACGTAATACTATATAACGTTATACGTTATAACGTAATACTATATAACGTTATACGTTATATGGTAATACTATATAACGTTATACGTTATAACGTAATACTATATAACGTTATACGATATAACGTAATACTATATAACGTTATACGTTATAACGTAATACTATATAACGTTATAAGTTATAACGTAATACTATATAACGTTGTACGTTACATGGTGATACTATATAACGTTATACGTTATAACGTTATACTATAAAATGTTACACGTTATAACGTAATACTATATAACGTTATACGTTATAACGTAATACTATATAACGTTATACGATATAACGTAATACTATATAACGTTATACGTTATAACGTAATACTATATAACGTTATACGTTATATGGTAATACTATATAACGTTATACGTTATAACGTAATACTATATAACGTTATACGTTATAACGTAATACTATATAACGTTATACGTTATAACGTAATACTATATAACGTTATACGATATAACGTAATACTATATAACGTTATACGTTATAACGTAATACTATATAACGTTATACGTTATATGGTAATACTATATAACGTTATACGTTATAACGTAATACTATATAACGTTATACGTTATAACGTAATACTATATAACGTTATACGTTATAACGTAATACTATATAACGTTATACGTTATATGGTAATACTAAATAACGTTATACGTTATAACGTAATACTATATAACGTTATACGTTATATGGTAATACTAAATAACGTTATACGTTATAACGTAATACTATATAACGTTATACGTTATAACGTAATACTATATAACGTTATACGTTATAACGTAATACTATATAACGTTATACGTTATAACGTAATACTATATAACGTTATACGTTATACGGTAATACTATATAACGTTATACGTTATAACGTAATACTATATAACGTTATACGTTATAACGTAATACTATATAACGTTATACGTTATAACGTAATACTACATAACGTTATACGTTATATGGTAATACTAAATAACGTTATACGTTATAACGTAATACTATATAACGTTATACGTTATATGGTAATACTATATAACGTTATACGTTATATGGTAATACTATATAACGTTATACGTTACATGGTGATACTATATAACGTTATACGTTACATGGTGATACTATATAACGTTATACGTTACATGGTGATACTATATAACGTTATACGTTATAACGTAATACTATATAATGTTATACGTTATAACGTAATACTATATAATGTTACACGTTATAACGTAATACTATATAACGTTATACGTTATAACGTAATACTATATAACGTTATACGTTATAACGTAATACTATATAACGTAATACGTTATAACGTAATACTATATAACGTTATACGTTATAACGTAATACTATATAACGTTATACGTTATATGGTAATACTAAATAACGTTATACGTTATAACGTAATACTATATAACGTTATACGTTATAACGTAATACTATATAACGTTATACGTTATAACGTAATACTATATAACGTTATACGTTATACGGTAATACTATATAACGTTATACGTTATAACGTAATACTATATAACGTTATACGTTATAACGTAATACTATATAACGTTATACGTTATAACGTAATACTACATAACGTTATACGTTATATGGTAATACTAAATAACGTTATACGTTATAACGTAATACTATATAACGTTATACGTTATATGGTAATACTATATAATGTTATACGTTATAACGTAATACTATATAATGTTACACGTTATAACGTAATACTATATAACGTTATACGTTATAACGTAATACTATATAACGTTATACGTTATAACGTAATACTATATAACGTAATACGTTATAACGTAATACTATATAACGTTATACGATATAACGTCATACTATATAACGTTATACGTTATAACGTAATACTATATAATGTTATACGTTATAACGTAATACTATATAATGTTACACGTTATAACGTAATACTATATAACGTTATACGTTATAACGTAATACTATATAACGTTATACGTTATAACGTAATACTATATAACGTAATACGTTATAACGTAATACTATATAACGTTATACGATATAACGTCATACTATATAACGTTATACGTTATATGGTGATACTATATAACGTTATAACGTAATACTATATAACGTTATACGTTATATGGTAATACTATATAACGTTATACGTTATAACGTAATACTATATAACGTTGTACGTTACATGGTGATACTATATAACGTTATACGTTATAACGTAATACTATATAACGTTATACGTTATAACGTAATACTATATAACGTTATACGTTATAACGTAATACTATATAACGTTGTACGTTACATGGTGATACTATATAACGTTATACGTTATAACGTTATACTATAAAATGTTACACGTTATAACGTAATACTATATAACGTTATACGTTATAACGTAATACTATATAACGTTGTACGTTACATGGTGATACTATATAACGTTATACGTTATAACGTTATACTATAAAATGTTACACGTTATAACGTAATACTATATAACGTTATACGTTATGACGTAATACTATATAACGTTATACGATATAACGTCATACTATATAACGTTATACGTTATATGGTGATACTATATAACGTTATAACGTAATACTATACAACGTTATACGTTATATGGTAATACTATATAACGTTATACGTCATAACGTAATACTATATAACGTTATACGTTATAACGTAATACTATATAACGTTATACGTTATATGGTAATACTATATAACGTTATACGTTATAACGTAATACTATATAACGTTATACGATATAACGTAATACTATATAACGTTATACGTTATAACGTAATACTATATAACGTTATACGTTATAACGTAATACTATATAACGTTGTACGTTACATGGTGATACTATATAACGTTATACGTTATAACGTTATACTATAAAATGTTACACGTTATAACGTAATACTATATAACGTTATACGTTATAACGTAATACTATATAACGTTATACGATATAACGTAATACTATATAACGTTATACGTTATAACGTAATACTATATAACGTTATACGTTATATGGTAATACTATATAACGTTATACGTTATAACGTAATACTATATAACGTTATACGTTATAACGTAATACTATATAACGTTATACGTTATAACGTAATACTATATAACGTTATACGATATAACGTAATACTATATAACGTTATACGTTATAACGTAATACTATATAACGTTATACGTTATATGGTAATACTATATAACGTTATACGTTATAACGTAATACTATATAACGTTATACGTTATAACGTAATACTATATAACGTTATACGTTATAACGTAATACTATATAACGTTATACGTTATATGGTAATACTAAATAACGTTATACGTTATAACGTAATACTATATAACGTTATACGTTATATGGTAATACTAAATAACGTTATACGTTATAACGTAATACTATATAACGTTATACGTTATAACGTAATACTATATAACGTTATACGTTATAACGTAATACTATATAACGTTATACGTTATAACGTAATACTATATAACGTTATACGTTATACGGTAATACTATATAACGTTATACGTTATAACGTAATACTATATAACGTTATACGTTATAACGTAATACTATATAACGTTATACGTTATAACGTAATACTACATAACGTTATACGTTATATGGTAATACTAAATAACGTTATACGTTATAACGTAATACTATATAACGTTATACGTTATATGGTAATACTATATAACGTTATACGTTATATGGTAATACTATATAACGTTATACGTTACATGGTGATACTATATAACGTTATACGTTACATGGTGATACTATATAACGTTATACGTTACATGGTGATACTATATAACGTTATACGTTATAACGTAATACTATATAATGTTATACGTTATAACGTAATACTATATAACGTTATACGTTATAACGTAATACTATATAACGTTATACGTTATATGGTAATACTATATAACGTTATACGTTATAACGTAATACTATATAACGTTATACGTTATAACGTAATACTATATAACGTTATACGTTATAACGTAATACTATATAACGTTATACGTTATCACGTAATACTATATAACGTTATACGTTATATGGTAATACTATATAACGTTATACGTCATAACGTAATACTATATAACGTTATACGTTATAACGTAATACTATATAACGTTATACGTTATATGGTAATACTATATAACGTTATACGTTATAACGTAATACTATATAACGTTATACGATATAACGTAATACTATATAACGTTATACGTTATAACGTAATAGTATATAACGTTATACGATATAACGTAATACTATATAACGTTATACGTTATAACGTAATACTATATAACGTTATACGTTATATGGTAATACTATATAACGTTATACGTTATAACGTAATACTATATAACGTTATACGTTATAACGTAATACTATATAACGTTATACGTTATATGGTAATACTATATAACGTTATACGTTACATGGTGATACTATATAACGTTATACGTTACATGGTGATACTATATAACGTTTTACGTTACATGGTGATACTATATAACGTTATACGTTATAACGTAATACTATATAATGTTATACGTTATAACGTAATACTATATAATGTTACACGTTATAACGTAATACTATATAACGTTATACGTTATAACGTAATACTATATAACGTTATACGTTATAACGTAATACTATATAACGTAATACGTTATAACGTAATACTATATAACGTTATACGATATAACGTCATACTATATAACGTTATACGTTATATGGTGATACTATATAACGTTATGACGTAATACTATATAACGTTATACGTTATATGGTAATACTATATAACGTTATACGTCATAACGTAATACTATATAACGTTATACGTTATAACGTAATACTATATAACGTTATACGTTATAACGTAATACTATATAACGTTATACGTTATATGGTAATACTATATAACGTTATACGTTATAACGTAATACTATATAACGTTATACGATATAACGTAATACTATATAACGTTATACGTTATAACGTAATAGTATATAACGTTATACGATATAACGTAATACTATATAACGTTGTACGTTACATGGTGATACTATATAACGTTATACGTTATAACGTTATACTATAAAATGTTACACGTTATAACGTAATACTATATAACGTTATACGTTATAACGTAATAGTATATAACGTTATACGATATAACGTAATACTATATAACGTTATACGTTATAACGTAATACTATATAACGTTATACGTTATATGGTAATACTATATAACGTTATACGTTATAACGTAATACTATATAACGTTATACGTTATAACGTAATACTATATAACGTTATACGTTATAACGTAATACTATATAACGTTATACGTTATATGGTAATACTATATAACGTTATACGTTATAACGTAATACTATATAACGTTATACGTTATAACGTAATACTATATAACGTTATACGTTATAACGTAATACTATATAACGTTGTACGTTACATGGTGATACTATATAACGTTATACGTTATAACGTTATACTATAAAATGTTACACGTTATAACGTAATACTATATAACGTTATACGTTATAACGTAATACTATATAACGTTATACGATATAACGTCATACTATATAACGTTATACGTTATATGGTGATACTATATAACGTTATAACGTAATACTATATAACGTTATACGTTATATGGTAATACTATATAACTTTATACGTCATAACGTAATACTATATAACGTTATACGTTATAACGTAATACTATATAACGTTATACGTTATATGGTAATACTATATAACGTTATACGTTATATGGTAATACTATATAACGTTATACGTTATAACGTAATACTATATAACGTTATACGATATAACGTAATACTATATAACGTTATACGTTATAACGTAATAGTATATAACGTTATACGATATAACGTAATACTATATAACGTTATACGTTATAACGTAATACTATATAACGTTATACGTTATATGGTAATACTATATAACGTTATACGTTATAACGTAATACTATATAACGTTATACGTTATAACGTAATACTATATAACGTTATACGTTATATGGTAATACTATATAACGTTATACGTTATAACGTAATACTATATAACGTTATACGATATAACGTAATACTATATAACGATATACGTTATAACGTAATACTATATAACGTTATACGTTATAACGCAATACTATATAACGTTGTACGTTACATGGTGATACTATATAACGTTATACGTTATAACGTAATACTATATAACGTTATACGTTATAACGTAATAGTATATAACGTTATACGATATAACGTAATACTATATAACGTTATACGTTATAACGTAATACTATATAACGTTATACGTTATAACGTAATACTATATAACGTTATACGTTATAACGTAATACTATATAACGTTATACGTTATAACGTAATACTATATAACGTTATACGTTATATGGTAATACTATATAACGTTATACGTTACATGGTGATACTATATAACGTTATACGTTACATGGTGATACTATATAACGTTATACGTTACATGGTGATACTATATAACGTTATACGTTATAACGTAATACTATATAATGTTATACGTTATAACGTAATACTATATAATGTTACACGTTATAACGTAATACTATATAACGTTATACGTTATAACGTAATACTATATAACGTTATACGTTATAACGTAATACTATATAACGTAATACGTTATAACGTAATACTATATAACGTTATACGTTATAACGTAATACTATATAACGTTATACGTTATATGGTAATACTAAATAACGTTATACGTTATAACGTAATACTATATAACGTTATACGTTATAACGTAATACTATATAACGTTATACGTTATAACGTAATACTATATAACGTTATACGTTATACGGTAATACTATATAACGTTATACGTTATAACGTAATACTATATAACGTTATACGTTATAACGTAATACTATATAACGTTATACGTTATAACGTAATACTACATAACGTTATACGTTATATGGTAATACTAAATAACGTTATACGTTATAACGTAATACTATATAACGTTATACGTTATATGGTAATACTATATAACGTTATACGTTATATGGTAATACTATATAACGTTATACGTTACATGGTGATACTATATAACGTTATACGTTACATGGTGATACTATATAACGTTTTACGTTACATGGTGATACTATATAACGTTATACGTTATAACGTAATACTATATAATGTTATACGTTATAACGTAATACTATATAATGTTACACGTTATAACGTAATACTATATAACGTTATACGTTATAACGTAATACTATATAACGTTATACGTTATAACGTAATACTATATAACGTAATACGTTATAACGTAATACTATATAACGTTATACGATATAACGTCATACTATATAACGTTATACGTTATATGGTGATACTATATAACGTTATAACGTAATACTATATAACGTTATACGTTATATGGTAATACTATATAACGTTATACGTTATAACGTAATACTATATAACGTTGTACGTTACATGGTGATACTATATAACGTTATACGTTATAACGTAATACTATATAACGTTATACGTTATAACGTAATACTATATAACGTTATACGTTATAACGTAATACTATATAACGTTGTACGTTACATGGTGATACTATATAACGTTATACGTTATAACGTTATACTATAAAATGTTACACGTTATAACGTAATACTATATAACGTTATACGTTATAACGTAATACTATATAACGTTGTACGTTACATGGTGATACTATATAACGTTATACGTTATAACGTTATACTATAAAATGTTACACGTTATAACGTAATACTATATAACGTTATACGTTATGACGTAATACTATATAACGTTATACGATATAACGTCATACTATATAACGTTATACGTTATATGGTGATACTATATAACGTTATAACGTAATACTATACAACGTTATACGTTATATGGTAATACTATATAACGTTATACGTCATAACGTAATACTATATAACGTTATACGTTATAACGTAATACTATATAACGTTATACGTTATATGGTAATACTATATAACGTTATACGTTATAACGTAATACTATATAACGTTATACGATATAACGTAATACTATATAACGTTATACGATATAACGTAATACTATATAACGTTATACGATATAACGTAATACTATATAACGTTATACGTTATAACGTAATACTATATAACGTTATACGTTATATGGTAATACTATATAACGTTATACGTTATAACGTAATACTATATAACGTTATACGTTATAACGTAATACTATATAACGTTATACGTTATAACGTAATACTATATAACGTTATACGATATAACGTAATACTATATAACGTTATACGTTATAACGTAATACTATATAACGTTATACGTTATATGGTAATACTATATAACGTTATACGTTATAACGTAATACTATATAACGTTATACGTTATAACGTAATACTATATAACGTTATACGTTATAACGTAATACTATATAACGTTATACGTTATATGGTAATACTAAATAACGTTATACGTTATAACGTAATACTATATAACGTTATACGTTATATGGTAATACTAAATAACGTTATACGTTATAACGTAATACTATATAACGTTATACGTTATAACGTAATACTATATAACGTTATACGTTATAACGTAATACTATATAACGTTATACGTTATAACGTAATACTATATAACGTTATACGTTATACGGTAATACTATATAACGTTATACGTTATAACGTAATACTATATAACGTTATACGTTATAACGTAATACTATATAACGTTATACGTTATAACGTAATACTACATAACGTTATACGTTATATGGTAATACTAAATAACGTTATACGTTATAACGTAATACTATATAACGTTATACGTTATATGGTAATACTATATAACGTTATACGTTATATGGTAATACTATATAACGTTATACGTTACATGGTGATACTATATAACGTTATACGTTACATGGTGATACTATATAACGTTATACGTTACATGGTGATACTATATAACGTTATACGTTATAACGTAATACTATATAATGTTATACGTTATAACGTAATACTATATAATGTTACACGTTATAACGTAATACTATATAACGTAATACGTTATAACGTAATACTATATAACGTTATACGTTATAACGTAATACTATATAACGTAATACGTTATAACGTAATACTATATAACGTTATACGTTATAACGTAATACTATATAACGTTATACGTTATATGGTAATACTAAATAACGTTATACGTTATAACGTAATACTATATAACGTTATACGTTATAACGTAATACTATATAACGTTATACGTTATAACGTAATACTATATAACGTTATACGTTATACGGTAATACTATATAACGTTATACGTTATAACGTAATACTATATAACGTTATACGTTATAACGTAATACTATATAACGTTATACGTTATAACGTAATACTACATAACGTTATACGTTATATGGTAATACTAAATAACGTTATACGTTATAACGTAATACTATATAACGTTATACGTTATATGGTAATACTATATAACGTTATACGTTATATGGTAATACTATATAACGTTATACGTTACATGGTGATACTATATAACGTTATACGTTACATGGTGATACTATATAACGTTTTACGTTACATGGTGATACTATATAACGTTATACGTTATAACGTAATACTATATAATGTTATACGTTATAACGTAATACTATATAATGTTACACGTTATAACGTAATACTATATAACGTTATACGTTATAACGTAATACTATATAACGTTATACGTTATAACGTAATACTATATAACGTAATACGTTATAACGTAATACTATATAACGTTATACGATATAACGTCATACTATATAACGTTATACGTTATATGGTGATACTATATAACGTTATAACGTAATACTATATAACGTTATACGTTATATGGTAATACTATATAACGTTATACGTTATAACGTAATACTATATAACGTTGTACGTTACATGGTGATACTATATAACGTTATACGTTATAACGTAATACTATATAACGTTATACGTTATAACGTAATACTATATAACGTTATACGTTATAACGTAATACTATATAACGTTGTACGTTACATGGTGATACTATATAACGTTATACGTTATAACGTTATACTATAAAATGTTACACGTTATAACGTAATACTATATAACGTTATACGTTATATGGTAATACTATATAACGTTATACGTTATAACGTAATACTATATAACGTTATACGTTATAACGTAATACTATATAACGTTATACGTTATAACGTAATACTATATAACGTTGTACGTTACATGGTGATACTATATAACGTTATACGTTATAACGTTATACTATAAAATGTTACACGTTATAACGTAATACTATATAACGTTATACGTTATAACGTAATACTATATAACGTTATACGATATAACGTCATACTATATAACGTTATACGTTATATGGTGATACTATATAACGTTATAACGTAATACTATATAACGTTATACGTTATATGGTAATACTATATAACGTTATACGTCATAACGTAATACTATATAACGTTATACGTTATAACGTAATACTATATAACGTTATACGTTATATGGTAATACTATATAGCGTTATACGTTATAACGTAATACTATATAACGTTATACGATATAACGTAATACTATATAACGTTATACGTTATAACGTAATACTATATAACGTTATACGTTATAACGTAATACTATATAACGTTGTACGTTACATGGTGATACTATATAACGTTATACGTTATAACGTTATACTATAAAATGTTACACGTTATAACGTAATACTATATAACGTTATACGTTATAACGTAATACTATATAACGTTATACGATATAACGTAATACTATATAACGTTATACGTTATAACGTAATACTATATAACGTTATACGTTATATGGTAATACTATATAACGTTATACGTTATAACGTAAAACTATATAACGTTATACGTTATAACGTAATACTATATAACGTTATACGTTATATGGTGATACTATATAACGTTATAACGTAATACTATATAACGTTATACGTTATATGGTAATACTATATAACGTTATACGTCATAACGTAATACTATATAACGTTATACGTTATAACGTAATACTATATAACGTTATACGTTATAACGTAATACTATATAACGTTATACGTTATATGGTAATACTATATAACGTTATACGTTATAACGTAATACTATATAACGTTATACGATATAACGTAATACTATATAACGATATACGTTATAACGTAATACTATATAACGTTATACGTTATATGGTAATACTATATAACGTTATACGTTATATGGTAATACTATATAACGTTATACGTTACATGGTGATACTATATAACGTTATACGTTACATGGTGATACTATATAACGTTTTACGTTACATGGTGATACTATATAACGTTATACGTTATAACGTAATACTATATAATGTTATACGTTATAACGTAATACTATATAATGTTACACGTTATAACGTAATACTATATAACGTTATACGTTATAACGTAATACTATATAACGTTATACGTTATAACGTAATACTATATAACGTAATACGTTATAACGTAATACTATATAACGTTATACGATATAACGTCATACTATATAACGTTATACGTTATATGGTGATACTATATAACGTTATAACGTAATACTATATAACGTTATACGTTATATGGTAATACTATATAACGTTATACGTTATAACGTAATACTATATAACGTTGTACGTTACATGGTGATACTATATAACGTTATACGTTATAACGTAATACTATATAACGTTATACGTTATAACGTAATACTATATAACGTTATACGTTATAACGTAATACTATATAACGTTGTACGTTACATGGTGATACTATATAACGTTATACGTTATAACGTTATACTATAAAATGTTACACGTTATAACGTAATACTATATAACGTTATACGTTATAACGTAATACTATATAACGTTGTACGTTACATGGTGATACTATATAACGTTATACGTTATAACGTTATACTATAAAATGTTACACGTTATAACGTAATACTATATAACGTTATACGTTATGACGTAATACTATATAACGTTATACGATATAACGTCATACTATATAACGTTATACGTTATATGGTGATACTATATAACGTTATAACGTAATACTATACAACGTTATACGTTATATGGTAATACTATATAACGTTATACGTCATAACGTAATACTATATAACGTTATACGTTATAACGTAATACTATATAACGTTATACGTTATATGGTAATACTATATAACGTTATACGTTATAACGTAATACTATATAACGTTATACGATATAACGTAACTATATAACGTTATACGTTATAACGTAATACTATATAACGTTATACGTTATAACGTAATACTATATAACGTTGTACGTTACATGGTGATACTATATAACGTTATACGTTATAACGTTATACTATAAAATGTTACACGTTATAACGTAATACTATATAACGTTATACGTTATAACGTAATACTATATAACGTTATACGATATAACGTAATACTATATAACGTTATACGTTATAACGTAATACTATATAACGTTATACGTTATATGGTAATACTATATAACGTTATACGTTATAACGTAATACTATATAACGTTATACGTTATAACGTAATACTATATAACGTTATACGTTATAACGTAATACTATATAACGTTATACGATATAACGTAATACTATATAACGTTATACGTTATAACGTAATACTATATAACGTTATACGTTATATGGTAATACTATATAACGTTATACGTTATAACGTAATACTATATAACGTTATACGTTATAACGTAATACTATATAACGTTATACGTTATAACGTAAATACTATATAACGTTATACGTTATATGGTAATACTAAATAACGTTATACGTTATAACGTAATACTATATAACGTTATACGTTATATGGTAATACTAAATAACGTTATACGTTATAACGTAATACTATATAACGTTATACGTTATAACGTAATACTATATAACGTTATACGTTATAACGTAATACTATATAACGTTATACGTTATAACGTAATACTATATAACGTTATACGTTATAACGTAATACTATATAACGTTATACGTTATACGGTAATACTATATAACGTTATACGTTATAACGTAATACTATATAACGTTATACGTTATAACGTAATACTATATAACGTTATACGTTATAACGTAATACTACATAACGTTATACGTTATACTGGTAATACTAAATAACGTTATACGTTATAACGTAATACTATATAACGTTATACGTTATATGGTAATACTATATAACGTTATACGTTATATGGTAATACTATATAACGTTATACGTTACATGGTGATACTATATAACGTTATACGTTACATGGTGATACTATATAACGTTATACGTTACATGGTGATACTATATAACGTTATACGTTATAACGTAATACTATATAATGTTATACGTTATAACGTAATACTATATAATGTTACACGTTATAACGTAATACTATATAACGTTATACGTTATAACGTAATACTATATAACGTTATACGTTATAACGTAATACTATATAACGTAATACGTTATAACGTAATACTATATAACGTTATACGTTATAACGTAATACTATATAACGTTATACGTTATATGGTAATACTAAATAACGTTATACGTTATAACGTAATACTATATAACGTTATACGTTATAACGTAATACTATATAACGTTATACGTTATAACGTAATACTATATAACGTTATACGTTATACGGTAATACTATATAACGTTATACGTTATAACGTAATACTATATAACGTTATACGTTATAACGTAATACTATATAACGTTATACGTTATAACGTAATACTACATAACGTTATACGTTATATGGTAATACTAAATAACGTTATACGTTATAACGTAATACTATATAACGTTATACGTTATATGGTAATACTATATAACGTTATACGTTATATGGTAATACTATATAACGTTATACGTTACATGGTGATACTATATAACGTTATACGTTACATGGTGATACTATATAACGTTTTACGTTACATGGTGATACTATATAACGTTATACGTTATAACGTAATACTATATAATGTTATACGTTATAACGTAATACTATATAATGTTACACGTTATAACGTAATACTATATAACGTTATACGTTATAACGTAATACTATATAACGTTATACGTTATAACGTAATACTATATAACGTTATACGATATAACGTCATACTATATAACGTTATACGTTATATGGTGATACTATATAACGTTATAACGTAATACTATATAACGTTATACGTTATATGGTAATACTATATAACGTTATACGTTATAACGTAATACTATATAACGTTGTACGTTACATGGTGATACTATATAACGTTATACGTTATAACGTAATACTATATAACGTTATACGTTATAACGTAATACTATATAACGTTATACGTTATAACGTAATACTATATAACGTTGTACGTTACATGGTGATACTATATAACGTTATACGTTATAACGTTATACTATAAAATGTTACACGTTATAACGTAATACTATATAACGTTATACGTTATATGGTAATACTATATAACGTTATACGTTATAACGTAATACTATATAACGTTAGACGTTATAACGTAATACTATATAACGTTATACGTTATAACGTAATACTATATAACGTTGTACGTTACATGGTGATACTATATAACGTTATACGTTATAACGTTATACTATAAAATGTTACACGTTATAACGTAATACTATATAACGTTATACGTTATAACGTAATACTATATAACGTTATACGATATAACGTCATACTATATAACGTTATACGTTATATGGTGATACTATATAACGTTATAACGTAATACTATATAACGTTATACGTTATATGGTAATACTATATAACGTTATACGTCATAACGTAATACTATATAACGTTATACGTTATAACGTAATACTATATAACGTTATACGTTATATGGTAATACTATATAGCGTTATACGTTATAACGTAATACTATATAACGTTATACGATATAACGTAATACTATATAACGTTATACGTTATAACGTAATACTATATAACGTTTATACGTTATAACGTAATACTATATAACGTTGTACGTTACATGGTGATACTATATAACGTTATACGTTATAACGTTATACTATAAAATGTTACACGTTATAACGTAATACTATATAACGTTATACGTTATAACGTAATACTATATAATGTTATACGTTATAACGTAATACTATATAATGTTACACGTTATAACGTAATACTATATAACGTAATACGTTATAACGTAATACTATATAACGTTATACGTTATAACGTAATACTATATAACGTAATACGTTATAACGTAATACTATATAACGTTATACGTTATAACGTAATACTATATAACGTTATACGTTATATGGTAATACTAAATAACGTTATACGTTATAACGTAATACTATATAACGTTATACGTTATAACGTAATACTATATAACGTTATACGTTATAACGTAATACTATATAACGTTATACGTTATACGGTAATACTATATAACGTTATACGTTATAACGTAATACTATATAACGTTATACGTTATAACGTAATACTATATAACGTTATACGTTATAACGTAATACTACATAACGTTATACGTTATATGGTAATACTAAATAACGTTATACGTTATAACGTAATACTATATAACGTTATACGTTATATGGTAATACTATATAACGTTATACGTTATATGGTAATACTATATAACGTTATACGTTACATGGTGATACTATATAACGTTATACGTTACATGGTGATACTATATAACGTTTTACGTTACATGGTGATACTATATAACGTTATACGTTATAACGTAATACTATATAATGTTATACGTTATAACGTAATACTATATAATGTTACACGTTATAACGTAATACTATATAACGTTATACGTTATAACGTAATACTATATAACGTTATACGTTATAACGTAATACTATATAACGTAATACGTTATAACGTAATACTATATAACGTTATACGATATAACGTCATACTATATAACGTTATACGTTATATGGTGATACTATATAACGTTATAACGTAATACTATATAACGTTATACGTTATATGGTAATACTATATAACGTTATACGTTATAACGTAATACTATATAACGTTGTACGTTACATGGTGATACTATATAACGTTATACGTTATAACGTAATACTATATAACGTTATACGTTATAACGTAATACTATATAACGTTATACGTTATAACGTAATACTATATAACGTTGTACGTTACATGGTGATACTATATAACGTTATACGTTATAACGTTATACTATAAAATGTTACACGTTATAACGTAATACTATATAACGTTATACGTTATATGGTAATACTATATAACGTTATACGTTATAACGTAATACTATATAACGTTATACGTTATAACGTAATACTATATAACGTTATACGTTATAACGTAATACTATATAACGTTGTACGTTACATGGTGATACTATATAACGTTATACGTTATAACGTTATACTATAAAATGTTACACGTTATAACGTAATACTATATAACGTTATACGTTATAACGTAATACTATATAACGTTATACGATATAACGTCATACTATATAACGTTATACGTTATATGGTGATACTATATAACGTTATAACGTAATACTATATAACGTTATACGTTATATGGTAATACTATATAACGTTATACGTCATAACGTAATACTATATAACGTTATACGTTATAACGTAATACTATATAACGTTATACGTTATATGGTAATACTATATAGCGTTATACGTTATAACGTAATACTATATAACGTTATACGATATAACGTAATACTATATAACGTTATACGTTATAACGTAATACTATATAACGTTATACGTTATAACGTAATACTATATAACGTTGTACGTTACATGGTGATACTATATAACGTTATACGTTATAACGTTATACTATAAAATGTTACACGTTATAACGTAATACTATATAACGTTATACGTTATAACGTAATACTATATAACGTTATACGATATAACGTAATACTATATAACGTTATACGTTATAACGTAATACTATATAACGTTATACGTTATATGGTAATACTATATAACGTTATACGTTATAACGTAAAACTATATAACGTTATACGTTATAACGTAATACTATATAACGTTATACGTTATATGGTGATACTATATAACGTTATAACGTAATACTATATAACGTTATACGTTATATGGTAATACTATATAACGTTATACGTCATAACGTAATACTATATAACGTTATACGTTATAACGTAATACTATATAACGTTATACGTTATAACGTAATACTATATAACGTTATACGTTATATGGTAATACTATATAACGTTATACGTTATAACGTAATACTATATAACGTTATACGATATAACGTAATACTATATAACGATATACGTTATAACGTAATACTATATAACGTTATACGTTATATGGTAATACTATATAACGTTATACGTTATATGGTAATACTATATAACGTTATACGTTACATGGTGATACTATATAACGTTATACGTTACATGGTGATACTATATAACGTTTTACGTTACATGGTGATACTATATAACGTTATACGTTATAACGTAATACTATATAATGTTATACGTTATAACGTAATACTATATAATGTTACACGTTATAACGTAATACTATATAACGTTATACGTTATAACGTAATACTATATAACGTTATACGTTATAACGTAATACTATATAACGTAATACGTTATAACGTAATACTATATAACGTTATACGATATAACGTCATACTATATAACGTTATACGTTATATGGTGATACTATATAACGTTATAACGTAATACTATATAACGTTATACGTTATATGGTAATACTATATAACGTTATACGTTATAACGTAATACTATATAACGTTGTACGTTACATGGTGATACTATATAACGTTATACGTTATAACGTAATACTATATAACGTTATACGTTATAACGTAATACTATATAACGTTATACGTTATAACGTAATACTATATAACGTTGTACGTTACATGGTGATACTATATAACGTTATACGTTATAACGTTATACTATAAAATGTTACACGTTATAACGTAATACTATATAACGTTATACGTTATAACGTAATACTATATAACGTTGTACGTTACATGGTGATACTATATAACGTTATACGTTATAACGTTATACTATAAAATGTTACACGTTATAACGTAATACTATATAACGTTATACGTTATGACGTAATACTATATAACGTTATACGATATAACGTCATACTATATAACGTTATACGTTATATGGTGATACTATATAACGTTATAACGTAATACTATACAACGTTATACGTTATATGGTAATACTATATAACGTTATACGTCATAACGTAATACTATATAACGTTATACGTTATAACGTAATACTATATAACGTTATACGTTATATGGTAATACTATATAACGTTATACGTTATAACGTAATACTATATAACGTTATACGATATAACGTAATACTATATAACGTTATACGTTATAACGTAATACTATATAACGTTATACGTTATAACGTAATACTATATAACGTTGTACGTTACATGGTGATACTATATAACGTTATACGTTATAACGTTATACTATAAAATGTTACACGTTATAACGTAATACTATATAACGTTATACGTTATAACGTAATACTATATAACGTTATACGATATAACGTAATACTATATAACGTTATACGTTATAACGTAATACTATATAACGTTATACGTTATATGGTAATACTATATAACGTTATACGTTATAACGTAATACTATATAACGTTATACGTTATAACGTAATACTATATAACGTTATACGTTATAACGTAATACTATATAACGTTATACGATATAACGTAATACTATATAACGTTATACGTTATAACGTAATACTATATAACGTTATACGTTATATGGTAATACTATATAACGTTATACGTTATAACGTAATACTATATAACGTTATACGTTATAACGTAATACTATATAACGTTATACGTTATAACGTAATACTATATAACGTTATACGTTATATGGTAATACTAAATAACGTTATACGTTATAACGTAATACTATATAACGTTATACGTTATATGGTAATACTAAATAACGTTATACGTTATAACGTAATACTATATAACGTTATACGTTATAACGTAATACTATATAACGTTATACGTTATAACGTAATACTATATAACGTTATACGTTATAACGTAATACTATATAACGTTATACGTTATACGGTAATACTATATAACGTTATACGTTATAACGTAATACTATATAAACGTTATACGTTATAACGTAATACTATATAACGTTATACGTTATAACGTAATACTACATAACGTTATACGTTATATGGTAATACTAAATAACGTTATACGTTATAACGTAATACTATATAACGTTATACGTTATATGGTAATACTATATAACGTTATACGTTATATGGTAATACTATATAACGTTATACGTTACATGGTGATACTATATAACGTTATACGTTACATGGTGATACTATATAACGTTATACGTTACATGGTGATACTATATAACGTTATACGTTATAACGTAATACTATATAATGTTATACGTTATAACGTAATACTATATAATGTTACACGTTATAACGTAATACTATATAACGTTATACGTTATAACGTAATACTATATAACGTTATACGTTATAACGTAATACTATATAACGTAATACGTTATAACGTAATACTATATAACGTTATACGTTATAACGTAATACTATATAACGTTATACGTTATATGGTAATACTAAATAACGTTATACGTTATAACGTAATACTATATAACGTTATACGTTATAACGTAATACTATATAACGTTATACGTTATAACGTAATACTATATAACGTTATACGTTATACGGTAATACTATATAACGTTATACGTTATAACGTAATACTATATAACGTTATACGTTATAACGTAATACTATATAACGTTATACGTTATAACGTAATACTACATAACGTTATACGTTATATGGTAATACTAAATAACGTTATACGTTATAACGTAATACTATATAACGTTATACGTTATATGGTAATACTATATAACGTTATACGTTATATGGTAATACTATATAACGTTATACGTTACATGGTGATACTATATAACGTTATACGTTACATGGTGATACTATATAACGTTTTACGTTACATGGTGATACTATATAACGTTATACGTTATAACGTAATACTATATAATGTTATACGTTATAACGTAATACTATATAATGTTACACGTTATAACGTAATACTATATAACGTTATACGTTATAACGTAATACTATATAACGTTATACGTTATAACGTAATACTATATAACGTTATACGATATAACGTCATACTATATAACGTTATACGTTATATGGTGATACTATATAACGTTATAACGTAATACTATATAACGTTATACGTTATATGGTAATACTATATAACGTTATACGTTATAACGTAATACTATATAACGTTGTACGTTACATGGTGATACTATATAACGTTATACGTTATAACGTAATACTATATAACGTTATACGTTATAACGTAATACTATATAACGTTATACGTTATAACGTAATACTATATAACGTTGTACGTTACATGGTGATACTATATAACGTTATACGTTATAACGTTATACTATAAAATGTTACACGTTATAACGTAATACTATATAACGTTATACGTTATATGGTAATACTATATAACGTTATACGTTATAACGTAATACTATATAACGTTAGACGTTATAACGTAATACTATATAACGTTATACGTTATAACGTAATACTATATAACGTTGTACGTTACATGGTGATACTATATAACGTTATACGTTATAACGTTATACTATAAAATGTTACACGTTATAACGTAATACTATATAACGTTATACGTTATAACGTAATACTATATAACGTTATACGATATAACGTCATACTATATAACGTTATACGTTATATGGTGATACTATATAACGTTATAACGTAATACTATATAACGTTATACGTTATATGGTAATACTATATAACGTTATACGTCATAACGTAATACTATATAACGTTATACGTTATAACGTAATACTATATAACGTTATACGTTATATGGTAATACTATATAGCGTTATACGTTATAACGTAATACTATATAACGTTATACGATATAACGTAATACTATATAACGTTATACGTTATAACGTAATACTATATAACGTTATACGTTATAACGTAATACTATATAACGTTGTACGTTACATGGTGATACTATATAACGTTATACGTTATAACGTTATACTATAAAATGTTACACGTTATAACGTAATACTATATAACGTTATACGTTATATGGTAATACTATATAACGTTATACGTTATAACGTAAAACTATATAACGTTATACGTTATAACGTAATACTATATAACGTTATACGTTATAACGTAATACTATATAACGTTATACGTTATATGGTAATACTAAATAACGTTATACGTTATAACGTAATACTATATAACGTTATACGTTATATGGTAATACTAAATAACGTTATACGTTATAACGTAATACTATATAACGTTATACGTTATAACGTAATACTATATAACGTTATACGTTATAACGTAATACTATATAACGTTATACGTTATAACGTAATACTATATAACGTTATACGTTATAACGTAATACTACATAACGTTATACGTTATATGGTAATACTAAATAACGTTATACGTTATAACGTAATACTATATAACGTTATACGTTATATGGTAATACTATATAACGTTATACGTTATATGGTAATACTATATAACGTTATACGTTACATGGTGATACTATATAACGTTATACGTTACATGGTGATACTATATAACGTTATACGTTACATGGTGATACTATATAACGTTATACGTTATAACGTAATACTATATAATGTTATACGTTATAACGTAATACTATATAATGTTACACGTTATAACGTAATACTATATAACGTTATACGTTATAACGTAATACTATATAACGTTATACGTTATAACGTAATACTATATAACGTTATACGTTATAACGTAATACTATATAACGTTATACGTTATAACGTAATACTATATAACGTTATACGTTATATGGTAATACTAAATAACGTTATACGTTATAACGTAATACTATATAACGTTATACGTTATAACGTAATACTATATAACGTTATACGTTATAACGTAATACTATATAACGTTATACGTTATACGGTAATACTATATAACGTTATACGTTATAACGTAATACTATATAACGTTATACGTTATAACGTAATATTATATAACGTTATACGTTATAACGTAATACTACATAACGTTATACGTTATATGGTAATACTAAATAACGTTATACGTTATAACGTAATACTATATAACGTTATACGTTATATGGTAATACTATATAACGTTATACGTTATATGGTAATACTATATAACGTTATACGTTACATGGTGATACTATATAACGTTATACGTTACATGGTGATACTATATAACGTTTTACGTTACATGGTGATACTATATAACGTTATACGTTATAACGTAATACTATATAATGTTATACGTTATAACGTAATACTATATAATGTTACACGTTATAACGTAATACTATATAACGTTATACGTTATAACGTAATACTATATAACGTTATACGTTATAACGTAATACTATATAACGTAATACGTTATAACGTAATACTATATAACGTTATACGATATAACGTCATACTATATAACGTTATACGTTATATGGTGATACTATATAACGTTATAACGTAATACTATATAACGTTATACGTTATATGGTAATACTATATAACGTTATACGTCATAACGTAATACTATATAACGTTATACGTTATAACGTAATACTATATAACGTTATACGTTATAACGTAATACTATATAACGTTATACGTTATATGGTAATACTATATAACGTTATACGTTATAACGTAATACTATATAACGTTATACGATATAACGTAATACTATATAACGATATACGTTATAACGTAATACTATATAACGTTATACGTTATAACGCAATACTATATAACGTTGTACGTTACATGGTGATACTATATAACGTTATACGTTATAACGTTATACTATAAAATGTTACACGTTATAACGTAATACTATATAACGTTATACGTTATAACGTAATAGTATATAACGTTATACGATATAACGTAATACTATATAACGTTATACGTTATAACGTAATACTATATAACGTTATACGTTATATGGTAATACTATATAACGTTATACGTTATAACGTAATACTATATAACGTTATACGTTATAACGTAATACTATATAACGTTATACGTTATAACGTAATACTATATAACGTTATACGTTATATGGTAATACTAAATAACGTTATACGTTATAACGTAATACTATATAACGTTATACGTTATATGGTAATACTAAATAACGTTATACGTTATAACGTAATACTATATAACGTTGTACGTTACATGGTGATACTATATAACGTTATACGTTATAACGTTATACTATAAAATGTTACACGTTATAACGTAATACTATATAACGTTATACGTTATGACGTAATACTATATAACGTTATACGATATAACGTCATACTATATAACGTTATACGTTATATGGTGATACTATATAACGTTATAACGTAATACTATATAACGTTATACGTTATATGGTAATACTATATAACGTTATACGTCATAACGTAATACTATATAACGTTATACGTTATAACGTAATACTATATAACGTTATACGTTATATGGTAATACTATATAACGTTATACGTTATAACGTAATACTATATAACGTTATACGATATAACGTAATACTATATAACGTTATACGTTATAACGTAATACTATATAACGTTATACGTTATAACGTAATACTATATAACGTTGTACGTTACATGGTGATACTATATAACGTTATACGTTATAACGTTATACTATAAAATGTTACACGTTATAACGTAATACTATATAACGTTATACGTTATAACGCAATACTATATAACGTTGTACGTTACATGGTGATACTATATAACGTTATACGTTATAACGTTATACTATAAAATGTTACACGTTATAACGTAATACTATATAACGTTATACGTTATAACGTAATAGTATATAACGTTATACGATATAACGTAATACTATATAACGTTATACGTTATAACGTAATACTATATAACGTTATACGTTATATGGTAATACTATATAACGTTATACGTTATAACGTAATACTATATAACGTTATACGTTATAACGTAATACTATATAACGTTATACGTTATATGGTAATACTATATAACGTTATACGTTATAACGTAATACTATATAACGTTATACGATATAACGTAATACTATATAACGATATACGTTATAACGTAATACTATATAACGTTATACGTTATAACGCAATACTATATAACGTTGTACGTTACATGGTGATACTATATAACGTTATACGTTATAACGTTATACTATAAAATGTTACACGTTATAACGTAATACTATATAACGTTATACGTTATAACGTAATAGTATATAACGTTATACGATATAACGTAATACTATATAACGTTATACGTTATAACGTAATACTATATAACGTTATACGTTATATGGTAATACTATATAACGTTATACGTTATAACGTAATACTATATAACGTTATACATTATAACGTAATACTATATAACGTTATACGTTATAACGTAATACTATATAACGTTATACGTTATATGGTAATACTATATAACGTTATACGTTATAACGTAATACTATATAACGTTATACGTTATAACGTAATACTATATAACGTTATACGTTATAACGTAATACTATATAACGTTGTACGTTACATGGTGATACTATATAACGTTATACGTTATAACGTTATACTATAAAATGTTACACGTTATAACGTAATACTATATAACGTTATACGTTATGACGTAATACTATATAACGTTATACGATATAACGTCATACTATATAACGTTATACGTTATATGGTGATACTATATAACGTTATAACGTAATACTATATAACGTTATACGTTATATGGTAATACTATATAACGTTATACGTCATAACGTAATACTATATAACGTTATACGTTATAACGTAATACTATATAACGTTATACGTTATATGGTAATACTATATAACGTTATACGTTATAACGTAATACTATATAACGTTATACGATATAACGTAATACTATATAACGTTATACGTTATAACGTAATACTATATAACGTTATACGTTATAACGTAATACTATATAACGTTGTACGTTACATGGTGATACTATATAACGTTATACGTTATAACGTTATACTATAAAATGTTACACGTTATAACGTAATACTATATAACGTTATACGTTATAACGTAATACTATATAACGTTATACGATATAACGTAATACTATATAACGTTATACGTTATAACGTAATACTATATAACGTTATACGTTATATGGTAATACTATATAACGTTATACGTTATAACGTAATACTATATAACGTTATACGTTATAACGTAATACTATATAACGTTATACGTTATAACGTAATACTATATAACGTTATACGATATAACGTAATACTATATAACGTTATACGTTATAACGTAATACTATATAACGTTATACGTTATATGGTAATACTATATAACGTTATACGTTATAACGTAATACTATATAACGTTATACGTTATAACGTAATACTATATAACGTTATACGTTATAACGTAATACTATATAACGTTATACGTTATATGGTAATACTAAATAACGTTATACGTTATAACGTAATACTATATAACGTTATACGTTATATGGTAATACTAAATAACGTTATACGTTATAACGTAATACTATATAACGTTATACGTTATAACGTAATACTATATAACGTTATACGTTATAACGTAATACTATATAACGTTATACGTTATAACGTAATACTATATAACGTTATACGTTATACGGTAATACTATATAACGTTATACGTTATAACGTAATACTATATAACGTTATACGTTATAACGTAATACTATATAACGTTATACGTTATAACGTAATACTACATAACGTTATACGTTATATGGTACTACTAAATAACGTTATACGTTATAACGTAATACTATATAACGTTATACGTTATATGGTAATACTATATAACGTTATACGTTATATGGTAATACTATATAACGTTATACGTTACATGGTGATACTATATAACGTTATACGTTACATGGTGATACTATATAACGTTATACGTTACATGGTGATACTATATAACGTTATACGTTATAACGTAATACTATATAATGTTATACGTTATAACGTAATACTATATAATGTTACACGTTATAACGTAATACTATATAACGTTATACGTTATAACGTAATACTATATAACGTTATACGTTATAACGTAATACTATATAACGTAATACGTTATAACGTAATACTATATAACGTTATACGTTATAACGTAATACTATATAACGTTATACGTTATATGGTAATACTAAATAACGTTATACGTTATAACGTAATACTATATAACGTTATACGTTATAACGTAATACTATATAACGTTATACGTTATAACGTAATACTATATAACGTTATACGTTATACGGTAATACTATATAACGTTATACGTTATAACGTAATACTATATAACGTTATACGTTATAACGTAATACTATATAACGTTATACGTTATAACGTAATACTATATAACGTTATACGTTATACGGTAATACTATATAACGTTATACGTTATAACGTAATACTATATAACGTTATACGTTATATGGTAATACTATATAACGTTATACGTTATAACGTAATACTATATAACGTTATACGTTATAACGTAATACTATATAACGTTATACGTTATATGGTAATACTATATAACGTTATACGTTATATGGTAATACTATATAACGTTATACGTTACATGGTGATACTATATAACGTTATACGTTACATGGTGATACTATATAACGTTTTACGTTACATGGTGATACTATATAACGTTATACGTTATAACGTAATACTATATAATGTTATACGTTATAACGTAATACTATATAATGTTACACGTTATAACGTAATACTATATAACGTTATACGTTATAACGTAATACTATATAACGTTATACGTTATAACGTAATACTATATAACGTAATACGTTATAACGTAATACTATATAACGTTATACGATATAACGTCATACTATATAACGTTATACGTTATATGGTGATACTATATAACGTTATAACGTAATACTATATAACGTTATACGTTATATGGTAATACTATATAACGTTATACGTCATAACGTAATACTATATAACGTTATACGTTATAACGTAATACTATATAACGTTATACGTTATAACGTAATACTATATAACGTTATACGTTATATGGTAATACTATATAACGTTATACGTTATAACGTAATACTATATAACGTTATACGATATAACGTAATACTATATAACGATATACGTTATAACGTAATACTATATAACGTTATACGTTATAACGCAATACTATATAACGTTGTACGTTACATGGTGATACTATATAACGTTATACGTTATAACGTTATACTATAAAATGTTACACGTTATAACGTAATACTATATAACGTTATACGTTATAACGTAATAGTATATAACGTTATACGATATAACGTAATACTATATAACGTTATACGTTATAACGTAATACTATATAACGTTATACGTTATATGGTAATACTATATAACGTTATACGTTATAACGTAATACTATATAACGTTATACGTTATAACGTAATACTATATAACGTTATACGTTATATGGTAATACTATATAACGTTATACGTTATATGGTAATACTATATAACGTTATACGTTATAACGTAATACTATATAACGTTATACGTTATAACGTAATACTATATAACGTTGTACGTTACATGGTGATACTATATAACGTTATACGTTATAACGTTATACTATAAAATGTTACACGTTATAACGTAATACTATATAACGTTATACGTTATGACGTAATACTATATAACGTTATACGATATAACGTCATACTATATAACGTTATACGTTATATGGTGATACTATATAACGTTATAACGTAATACTATATAACGTTATACGTTATATGGTAATACTATATAACGTTATACGTCATAACGTAATACTATATAACGTTATACGTTATAACGTAATACTATATAACGTTATACGTTATATGGTAATACTATATAACGTTATACGTTATAACGTAATACTATATAACGTTATACGATATAACGTAATACTATATAACGTTATACGTTATAACGTAATACTATATAACGTTATACGTTATAACGTAATACTATATAACGTTGTACGTTACATGGTGATACTATATAACGTTATACGTTATAACGTTATACTATAAAATGTTACACGTTATAACGTAATACTATATAACGTTATACGTTATAACGTAATACTATATAACGTTATACGATATAACGTAATACTATATAACGTTATACGTTATAACGTAATACTATATAACGTTATACGTTATATGGTAATACTATATAACGTTATACGTTATAACGTAATACTATATAACGTTATACGTTATAACGTAATACTATATAACGTTATACGTTATAACGTAATACTATATAACGTTATACGTTATAACGTAATACTATATAACGTTATACGTTATATGGTAATACTAAATAACGTTATACGTTATAACGTAATACTATATAACGTTATACGTTATATGGTAATACTAAATAACGTTATACGTTATAACGTAATACTATATAACGTTATACGTTATAACGTATACTATTAACGTTATACGGTAATACTATATAACGTTATACGTTATACGGTAATACTATATAACGTTATACGTTATAACGTAATACTTTATAACGTTATACGTTATAACGTAATACTATATAACGTTATACGTTATAACGTAATACTACATAACGTTATACTTTATATGGTAATACTAAATAACGTTATACGTTATAACGTAATACTATATAACGTTATACGTTATATGGTAATACTATATAACGTTATACGTTATATGGTAATACTATATAACGTTATACGTTACATGGTGATACTATATAACGTTATACGTTATATGGTAATACTATATAACGTTATACGTTATAACGTAATACTATATAACGTTATACGTTATAACGTAATACTATATAACGTTATACGTTATAACGTAATACTATATAACGTTATACGTTATAACGTAATACTATATAACGTTATACGTTATATGGTAATACTAAATAACGTTATACGTTATAACGTAATACTATATAACGTTATACGTTATATGGTAATACTAAATAACGTTATACGTTATAACGTAATACTATATAACGTTATACGTTATAACGTAATACTATATAACGTTATACGTTATAACGTAATACTATATAACGTTATACGTTATACGGTAATACTATATAACGTTATACGTTATAACGTAATACTTTATAACGTTATACGTTATAACGTAATACTATATAACGTTATACGTTATAACGTAATACTACATAACGTTATACGTTATATGGTAATACTAAATAACGTTATACGTTATAACGTAATACTATATAACGTTATACGTTATATGGTAATACTATATAACGTTATACGTTATATGGTAATACTATATAACGTTATACGTTACATGGTGATACTATATAACGTTATACGTTACATGGTGATACTATATAACGTTATACGTTACATGGTGATACTATATAACGTTATACGTTATAACGTAATACTATATAATGTTATACGTTATAACGTAATACTATATAATGTTACACGTTATAACGTAATACTATATAACGTTACACGTTATAACGTAATACTATATAACGTTATACGTTATAACGTAATACTATATAACGTTATACGTTATAACGTAATACTATATAACGTAATACGTTATAACGTAATACTATATAACGTTATACGATATAACGTCATACTATATAACGTTATACGATATAACGTCATACTATATAACGTTATACGTTATAACGTAATACTATATAACGTTATACGTTATATGGTAATACTATATAACGTTATACGTTATAACGTAATACTATATAACGTTATACGTTATAACGTAATACTATATAACGTTATACGTTATAACGTAATACTATATAACGTTATACGTTATATGGTAATACTATATAACGTTATACGTTATAACGTAATACTATATAACGTTATACGTTATAACGTAATACTATATAACGTTATACGTTATAACGTAATACTATATAACGTTGTACGTTACATGGTGATACTATATAACGTTATACGTTATAACGTTATACTATAAAATGTTACACGTTATAACGTAATACTATATAACGTTATACGTTATAACGTAATACTATATAACGTTATACGATATAACGTCATACTATATAACGTTATACGTTATATGGTGATACTATATAACGTTATAACGTAATACTATATAACGTTATACGTTATATGGTAATACTATATAACGTTATACGTCATAACGTAATACTATATAACGTTATACGTTATAACGTAATACTATATAACGTTATACGTTATATGGTAATTACTATATAACGTTATACGTTATAACGTAATACTATATAACGTTATACGATATAACGTAATACTATATAACGTTATACGTTATAACGTAATACTATATAACGTTATACGTTATAACGTAATACTATATAACGTTGTACGTTACATGGTGATACTATATAACGTTATACGTTATAACGTTATACTATAAAATGTTACACGTTATAACGTAATACTATATAACGTTATACGTTATACGTAATACTATATAATGTTACACGTTATAACGTAATACTATATAACGTTATACGTTATAACGTAATACTATATAACGTTATACGTTATAACGTAATACTATATAACGTAATACGTTATAACGTAATACTATATAACGTTATACGATATAACGTCATACTATATAACGTTATACGTTATATGGTGATACTATATAACGTTATAACGTAATACTATATAACGTTATAGCTTATATGGTAATACTATATAACGTTATACGTCATAACGTAATACTATATAACGTTATACGTTATAACGTAATACTATATAACGTTATACGTTATAACGTAATACTATATAACGTTATACGTTATATGGTAATACTAAATAACGTTATACGTTATAACGTAATACTATATAACGTTATACGTTATATGGTAATACTAAATAACGTTATACGTTATAACGTAATACTATATAACGTTATACGTTATAACGTAATACTATATAACGTTATACGTTATAACGTAATACTATATAACGTTATACGTTATAACGTAATACTATATAACGTTATACGTTATACGGTAATACTATATAACGTTATACGTTATAACGTAATACTATATAACGTTATACGTTATAACGTAATACTATATATCGTTATACGTTATAACGTAATACTACATAACGTTATACGTTATATGGTAATACTAAATAACGTTATACGTTATAACGTAATACTATATAACGTTATACGTTATATGGTAATACTATATAACGTTATACGTTATATGGTAATACTATATAACGTTATACGTTACATGGTGATACTATATAACGTTATACGTTACATGGTGATACTATATAACGTTATACGTTACATGGTGATACTATATAACGTTATACGTTATAACGTATACTATATAATGTTATACGTTATAACGTAATACTATATAATGTTACACGTTATAACGTAATACTATATAACGTTATACGTTATAACGTAATACTATATAACGTTATACGTTATAACGTAATACTATATAACGTAATACGTTATAACGTAATACTATATAACGTTATACGATATAACGTCATACTATATAACGTTATACGTTATATGGTGATACTATATAACGTTATAACGTAATACTACATAACGTTATAGCTTATATGGTAATACTATATAACGTTATACGTCATAACGTAATACTATATAACGTTATACGTTATAACGTAATACTATATAACGTTATACGTTATAACGTAATACTATATAACGTTATACGTTATATGGTAATACTATATAACGTTATACGTTATAACGTAATACTATATAACGTTATACGATATAACGTAATACTATATAACGATATACGTTATAACGTAATACTATATAACGTTATACGTTATAACGCAATACTATATAATGTTGTACGTTACATGGTGATACTATATAACGTTATACGTTATAACGTTATACTATAAAATGTTACACGTTATAACGTAATACTATATAACGTTATACGTTATAGCGTAATAGTATATAACGTTATACGATATAACGTAATACTATATAACGTTATACGTTATAACGTAATACTATATAACGTTATACGTTATATGGTAATACTATATAACGTTATACGTTATAACGTAATACTATATAACGTTATACGTTATAACGTAATACTATATAACGTTATACGTTATAACGTAATACTATATAACGTTATACGTTATATGGTAATACTATATAACGTTATACGTTATAACGTAATACTATATAACGTTATACGTTATAACGTAATACTATATAACGTTATACGTTATAACGTAATACTATATAACGTTGTACGTTACATGGTGATACTATATAACGTTATACGTTATAACGTTATACTATAAAATGTTACACGTTATAACGTAATACTATATAACGTTATACGTTATAACGTAATACTATATAACGTTATACGATATAACGTAATACTATATAACGTTATACGTTATAACGTAATACTATATAACGTTATACGTTATATGGTAATACTATATAACGTTATACGTTATAACGTAATACTATATAACGTTATACGTTATAACGTAATACTATATAACGTTATACGTTATAACGTAATACTATATAACGTTATACGTTATAACGTAATACTATATAACGTTATACGTTATATGGTAATACTAAATAACGTTATACGTTATAACGTAATACTATATAACGTTATACGTTATATGGTAATACTAAATAACGTTATACGTTATAACGTAATACTATATAACGTTATACGTTATAACGTAATACTATATAACGTTATACGTTATAACGTAATACTATATAACGTTATACGTTATACGGTAATACTATATAACGTTATACGTTATAACGTAATACTATATAACGTTATACGTTATATGGTAATACTATATAACGTTATACGTTATATGGTAATACTATATAACGTTATACGTTACATGGTGATACTATATAACGTTATACGTTACATGGTGATACTATATAACGTTATACGTTACATGGTGATACTATATAACGTTATACGTTATAACGTAATACTATATAATGTTATACGTTATAACGTAATACTATATAATGTTACACGTTATAACGTAATACTATATAACGTTATACGTTATAACGTAATACTATATAACGTTATACGTTATAACGTAATACTATATAACGTTATACGTTATAACGTAATACTATATAACGTTATACGTTATAACGTAATACTATATAACGTTGTACGTTACATGGTGATACTATATAACGTTATACGTTATAACGTTATACTATAAAATGTTACACGTTATAACGTAATACTATATAACGTTATACGTTATAACGTAATACTATATAACGTTATACGATATAACGTAATACTATATAACGTTATACGTTATAACGTAATACTATATAACGTTATACGTTATATGGTAATACTATATAACGTTATACGTTATAACGTAATACTATATAACGTTATACGTTATAACGTAATACTATATAACGTTATACGTTATAACGTAATACTATATAACGTTATACGTTATAACGTAATACTATATAACGTTATACGTTATAACGTAATACTATATAACGTTATACGTTATAACGTAATACTATATAACGTTATACGTTATAACGTAATACTATATAACGTTATACGTTATATGGTAATACTAAATAACGTTATACGTTATAACGTAATACTATATAACGTTATACGTTATATGGTAATACTAAATAACGTTATACGTTATAACGTAATACTATATAACGTTATACGTTATAACGTAATACTATATAACGTTATACGTTATAACGTAATACTATATAACGTTATACGTTATACGGTAATACTATATAACGTTATACGTTATAACGTAATACTTTATAACGTTATACGTTATAACGTAATACTACATAACGTTATACGTTATATGGTAATACTAAATAACGTTATACGTTATAACGTAATACTATATAACGTTATACGTTATATGGTAATACTATATAACGTTATACGTTATATGGTAATACTATATAACGTTATACGTTACATGGTGATACTATATAACGTTATACGTTACATGGTGATACTATATAACGTTATACGTTACATGGTGATACTATATAACGTTATACGTTATAACGTAATACTATATAATGTTATACGTTATAACGTATTACTATATAATGTTACACGTTATAACGTAATACTATATAACGTTACACGTTATAACGTAATACTATATAACGTTACACGTTATAACGTAATACTATATAACGTTATACGTTATAACGTAATACTATATAACGTTATACGTTATAACGTAATACTATATAACGTAATACGTTATAACGTAATACTATATAACGTTATACGATATAACGTCATACTATATAACGTTATACGATATAACGTAATACTATATAACGTTATACGTTATAACGTAATACTATATAACGTTATACGTTATATGGTAATACTATATAACGTTATACGTTATAACGTAACACTATATAACGTTATACGTTATAACGTAATACTATATAACGTTATACGTTATAACGTAATACTATATAACGTTATACGTTATATGGTAATACTATATAACGTTATACGTTATAACGTAATACTATATAACGTTATACGTTATAACGTAATACTATATAACGTTATACGTTATAACGTAATACTATATAACGTTGTACGTTACATGGTGATACTATATAACGTTATACGTTATAACGTTATACTATAAAATGTTACACGTTATAACGTAATACTATATAACGTTATACGTTATAACGTAATACTATATAACGTTATACGATATAACGTCATACTATATAACGTTATACGTTATATGGTGATACTATATAACGTTATAACGTAATACTATATAACGTTATACGTTATATGGTAATACTATATAACGTTATACGTCATAACGTAATACTATATAACGTTATACGTTATAACGTAATACTATATAACGTTATACGTTATATGGTAATACTATATAACGTTATACGTTATAACGTAATACTATATAACGTTATACGATATAACGTAATACTATATAACGTTATACGTTATAACGTAATACTATATAACGTTATACGTTATAACGTAATACTATATAACGTTGTACGTTACATGGTGATACTATATAACGTTATACGTTATAACGTTATACTATAAAATGTTACACGTTATAACGTAATACTATATAACGTTATACGTTATAACGTAATACTATATAATGTTACACGTTATAACGTAATACTATATAACGTTATACGTTATAACGTAATACTATATAACGTTATACGTTATAACGTAATACTATATAACGTAATACGTTATAACGTAATACTATATAACGTTATACGATATAACGTCATACTATATAACGTTATACGTTATATGGTGATACTATATAACGTTATAACGTAATACTATATAACGTTATAGCTTATATGGTAATACTATATAACGTTATACGTCATAACGTAATACTATATAACGTTATACGTTATAACGTAATACTATATAACGTTATACGTTATAACGTAATACTATATAACGTTATACGTTATATGGTAATACTAAATAACGTTATACGTTGTAACGTAATACTATATAACGTTATACGTTATATGGTAATACTAAATAACGTTATACGTTATAACGTAATACTATATAACGTTATACGTTATAACGTAATACTATATAACGTTATACGTTATAACGTAATACTATATAACGTTATACGTTATAACGTAATACTATATAACGTTATACGTTATACGGTAATACTATATAACGTTATACGTTATAACGTAATACTATATAACGTTATACGTTATAACGTAATACAATATAACGTTATACGTTATAACGTAATACTACATAACGTTATACGTTATATGGTAATACTAAATAACGTTATACGTTATAACGTAATACTATATAACGTTATACGTTATATGGTAATACTATATAACGTTATACGTTATATGGTAATACTATATAACGTTATACGTTACATGGTGATACTATATAACGTTATACGTTACATGGTGATACTATATAACGTTATACGTTTCATGGTGATACTATATAACGTTATACGTTATAACGTAATACTATATAATGTTATACGTTATAACGTAATACTATATAATGTTACACGTTATAACGTAATACTATATAACGTTATACGTTATAACGTAATACTATATAACGTTATACGTTATAACGTAATACTATATAACGTAATACGTTATAACGTAATACTATATAACGTTATACGATATAACGTCATACTATATAACGTAATACGTTATAACGTAATACTATATAACGTTATACGATATAACGTCATACTATATAACGTTATACGATATAACGTAATACTATATAACGTTATACGTTATAACGTAATACTATATAACGTTATACGTTATATGGTAATACTATATAACGTTATACGTTATAACGTAACACTATATAACGTTATACGTTATAACGTAATACTATATAACGTTATACGTTATAACGTAATACTATATAACGTTATACGTTATATGGTAATACTATATAACGTTATACGTTATAACGTAATACTATATAACGTTATACGTTATAACGTAATACTATATAACGTTATACGTTATAACGTAATACTATATAACGTTGTACGTTACATGGTGATACTATATAACGTTATACGTTATAACGTTATACTATAAAATGTTACACGTTATAACGTAATACTATATAACGTTATACGTTATAACGTAATACTATATAACGTTATACGATATAACGTCATACTATATAACGTTATACGTTATATGGTGATACTATATAACGTTATAACGTAATACTATATAACGTTATACGTTATATGGTAATACTATATAACGTTATACGTCATAACGTAATACTATATAACGTTATACGTTATAACGTAATACTATATAACGTTATACGTTATATGGTAATACTATATAACGTTATACGTTATAACGTAATACTATATAACGTTATACGATATAACGTAATACTATATAACGTTATACGTTATAACGTAATACTATATAACGTTATACGTTATAACGTAATACTATATAACGTTGTACGTTACATGGTGATACTATATAACGTTATACGTTATAACGTTATACTATAAAATGTTACACGTTATAACGTAATACTATATAACGTTATACGTTATAACGTAATACTATATAATGTTACACGTTATAACGTAATACTATATAACGTTATACGTTATAACGTAATACTATATAACGTTATACGTTATAACGTAATACTATATAACGTAATACGTTATAACGTAATACTATATAACGTTATACGATATAACGTCATACTATATAACGTTATACGTTATATGGTGATACTATATAACGTTATAACGTAATACTATATAACGTTATAGCTTATATGGTAATACTATATAACGTTATACGTCATAACGTAATACTATATAACGTTATACGTTATAACGTAATACTATATAACGTTATACGTTATAACGTAATACTATATAACGTTATACGTTATATGGTAATACTAAATAACGTTATACGTTGTAACGTAATACTATATAACGTTATACGTTATATGGTAATACTAAATAACGTTATACGTTATAACGTAATACTATATAACGTTATACGTTATAACGTAATACTATATAACGTTATACGTTATAACGTAATACTATATAACGTTATACGTTATAACGTAATACTATATAACGTTATACGTTATACGGTAATACTATATAACGTTATACGTTATAACGTAATACTATATAACGTTATACGTTATAACGTAATACAATATAACGTTATACGTTATAACGTAATACTACATAACGTTATACGTTATATGGTAATACTAAATAACGTTATACGTTATAACGTAATACTATATAACGTTATACGTTATATGGTAATACTATATAACGTTATACGTTATATGGTAATACTATATAACGTTATACGTTACATGGTGATACTATATAACGTTATACGTTACATGGTGATACTATATAACGTTATACGTTTCATGGTGATACTATATAACGTTATACGTTATAACGTAATACTATATAATGTTATACGTTATAACGTAATACTATATAATGTTACACGTTATAACGTAATACTATATAACGTTATACGTTATAACGTAATACTATATAACGTTATACGTTATAACGTAATACTATATAACGTAATACGTTATAACGTAATACTATATAACGTTATACGATATAACGTCATACTATATAACGTTATACGTTATATGGTGATACTATATAACGTTATAACGTAATACTATATAACGTTATAGCTTATATGGTAATACTATATAACGTTATACGTCATAACGTAATACTATATAACGTTATACGTTATAACGTAATACTATATAACGTTATACGTTATAACGTAATACTATATAACGTTATACGTTATATGGTAATACTATATAACGTTATACGTTATAACGTAATACTATATAACGTTATACGATATAACGTAATACTATATAACGATATACGTTATAACGTAATACTATATAACGTTATACGTTATAACGCAATACTATATAATGTTGTACGTTACATGGTGATACTATATAACGTTATACGTTATAACGTTATACTATAAAATGTTACACGTTATAACGTAATACTATATAACGTTATACGTTATAGCGTAATAGTATATAACGTTATACGATATAACGTAATACTATATAACGTTATACGTTATAACGTAATACTATATAACGTTATACGTTATATGGTAATACTATATAACGTTATACGTTATAACGTAATACTATATAACGTTATACGTTATAACGTAATACTATATAACGTTATACGTTATAACGTAATACTATATAACGTTATACGTTATATGGTAATACTATATAACGTTATACGTTATAACGTAATACTATATAACGTTATACGTTATAACGTAATACTATATAACGTTATACGTTATAACGTAATACTATATAACGTTGTACGTTACATGGTGATACTATATAACGTTATACGTTATAACGTTATACTATAAAATGTTACACGTTATAACGTAATACTATATAACGTTATACGTTATAACGTAATACTATATAACGTTATACGATATAACGTAATACTATATAACGTTATACGTTATAACGTAATACTATATAACGTTATACGTTATATGGTAATACTATATAACGTTATACGTTATAACGTAATACTATATAACGTTATACGTTATAACGTAATACTATATAACGTTATACGTTATAACGTAATACTATATAACGTTATACGTTATAACGTAATACTATATAACGTTATACGTTATATGGTAATACTAAATAACGTTATACTTTATAACGTAATACTATATAACGTTATACGTTATATGGTAATACTAAATAACGTTATACGTTATAACGTAATACTATATAACGTTATACGTTATAACGTAATACTATATAACGTTATACGTTATAACGTAATACTATATAACGTTATACGTTATACGGTAATACTATATAACGTTATACGTTATAACGTAATACTATATAACGTTATACGTTATATGGTAATACTATATAACGTTATACGTTATATGGTAATACTATATAACGTTATACGTTACATGGTGATACTATATAACGTTATACGTTACATGGTGATACTATATAACGTTATACGTTACATGGTGATACTATATAACGTTATACGTTATAACGTAATACTATATAATGTTATACGTTATAACGTAATACTATATAACGTTACACGTTATAACGTAATACTATATAACGTTATACGTTATAACGTAATACTATATAACGTTATACGTTATAACGTAATACTATATAACGTTATACGTTATAACGTAATACTATATAACGTTATACGTTATAACGTAATACTATATAACGTTGTACGTTACATGGTGATACTATATAACGTTATACGTTATAACGTTATACTATAAAATGTTACACGTTATAACGTAATACTATATAACGTTATACGTTATAACGTAATACTATATAACGTTATACGATATAACGTAATACTATATAACGTTATACGTTATAACGTAATACTATATAACGTTATACGTTATATGGTAATACTATATAACGTTATACGTTATAACGTAATACTATATAACGTTATACGTTATAACGTAATACTATATAACGTTATACGTTATAACGTAATACTATATAACGTTATACGTTATAACGTAATACTATATAACGTTATACGTTATATGGTAATACTAAATAACGTTATACGTTATAACGTAATACTATATAACGTTATACGTTATATGGTAATACTAAATAACGTTATACGTTATAACGTAATACTATATAACGTTATACGTTATAACGTAATACTATATAACGTTATACGTTATAACGTAATACTATATAACGTTATACGTTATACGGTAATACTATATAACGTTATACGTTATAACGTAATACTTTATAACGTTATACGTTATAACGTAATACTATATAACGTTATACGTTATAACGTAATACTACATAACGTTATACGTTATATGGTAATACTAAATAACGTTATACGTTATAACGTAATACTATATAACGTTATACGTTATATGGTAATACTATATAACGTTATACGTTATATGGTAATACTATATAACGTTATACGTTACATGGTGATACTATATAGCGTTATACGTTACATGGTGATACTATATAACGTTATACGTTACATGGTGATACTATATAACGTTATACGTTATAACGTAATACTATATAATGTTATACGTTATAACGTAATACTATATAATGTTACACGTTATAACGTAATACTATATAACGTTATACGTTATAACGTAATACTATATAACGTTATACGTTATAACGTAATACTATATAACGTAATACGTTATAACGTAATACTATATAACGTTATACGTTATATGGTAGTACTATATAACGTTATACGTTATAACGTAATACTATATAACGTTATACGTTATAACGTAATACTATATAACGTTATACGTTATATGGTAATACTATATAATGTTATACGTTATAACGTAATACTATATAATGTTACACGTTATAACGTAATACTATATAACGTTATACGTTATAACGTCATACTATATAACGTTATACGATATAACGTAATACTATATAACGTTGTACGTTATAACGTAATACTATATAACGTTATACGTTATATGGTAATACTATATAACGTTATACGTTATAACGTAATACTATATAACGTTATACGTTATAACGTAATACTATATAACGTTATACGTTATAACGTAATACTATATAACGTTATACGTTATATGGTAATACTAAATAACGTTATACGTTATAACGTAATACTATATAACGTTATACGTTATATGGTAATACTAAATAACGTTATACGTTATAAAGTAATACTATATAACGTTATACGTTATAACGTAATACTATATAACGTTATACGTTATAACGTAATACTATATAACGTTATACGTTATACTGTAATACTATATAACGTTATACGTTATAACGTAATACTTTATAACGTTATACGTTATAACGTAATACTATATAACGTTATACGTTATAACGTAATACTACATAACGTTATACGTTATATGGTAATACTAAATAACGTTATACGTTATAACGTAATACTATATAACGTTATACGTTATATGGTAATACTATATAACGTTATACGTTATATGGTAATACTATATAACGTTATACGTTACATGGTGATACTATATAACGTTATACGTTACATGGTGATACTATATAACGTTATACGTTACATGGTGATACTATATAACGTTATACGTTACATGGTGATACTATATAACGTTATACGTTATAACGTAATACTATATAATGTTATACGTTATAACGTAATACTATATAATGTTACACGTTATAACGTAATACTATATAACGTTATACGTTACATGGTGATACTATATAACGTTATACGTTACATGGTGATACTATATAACGTTTTACGTTACATGGTGATACTATATAACGTTATACGTTATAACGTAATACTATATAATGTTATACGTTATAACGTAATACTATATAATGTTACACGTTATAACGTAATACTATATAACGTTATACGTTATAACGTAATACTATATAACGTTATACGTTATAACGTAATACTATATAACGTAATACGTTATAACGTAATACTATATAACGTTATACGATATAACGTCATACTATATAACGTTATACGTTATATGGTGATACTATATAACGTTATAACGTAATACTATATAACGTTATACGTTATATGGTAATACTATATAACGTTATACGTTATATGGTAATACTATATAACGTTATACGTTACACGGTGATACTATATAACGTTATACGTTACATGGTGATACTATATAACGTTATACGTTACATGGTGATACTATATAACGTTATACGTTATAACGTAATACTATATAATGTTATACGTTATAACGTAATACTATATAATGTTACACGTTATAACGTAATACTATATAACGTTATACGTTATAACGTAATACTATATAACGTTATACGTTATAACGTAATACTATATAACGTAATACGTTATAACGTAATACTATATAACGTTATACGTTATATGGTAATACTATATAACGTTATACGTTATAACGTAATACTATATAACGTAATACGTTATAACGTAATACTATATAACGTTATACGTTATATGGTAATACTATATAATGTTATACGTTATAACGTAATACTATATAATGTTACACGTTATAACGTAATACTATATAACGTTATACGTTACAACGTCATACTATATAACGTTATACGATATAACGTAATACTATATAACGTTATACGTTATAACGTAATACTATATAACGTTATACGTTATATGGTAATACTATATAACGTTATACGTTATAACGTAATACTATATAACGTTATACGTTATAACGTAATACTATATAACGTTATACGTTATAACGTAATACTATATAACGTTATACGTTATATGGTAATACTAAATAACGTTATACGTTATAACGTAATACTATATAACGTTATACGTTATATGGTAATACTAAATAACGTTATACGTTATAACGTAATACTATATAACGTTATACGTTATAACGTAATACTATATAACGTTATACGTTATAACGTAATACTATATAACGTTATACGTTATACTGTAATACTATATAACGTTATACGTTATAACGTAATACTTTATAACGTTATACGTTATAACGTAATACTATATAACGTTATACGTTATAACGTAATACTACATAACGTTATACGTTATATGGTAATACTAAATAACGTTATACGTTATAACGTAATACTATATAACGTTATACGTTATATGGTAATACTATATAACGTTATACGTTACATGGTAATACTATATAACGTTATACGTTACATGGTGATACTATATAACGTTATACGTTACATGGTGATACTATATAACGTTATACGTTACATGGTGATACTATATAACGTTATACGTTACATGGTGATACTATATAACGTTATACGTTATAACGTAATACTATATAATGTTATACGTTATAACGTAATACTATATAATGTTACACGTTATAACGTAATACTATATAACGTTATACGTTACATGGTGATACTATATAACGTTATACGTTACATGGTGATACTATATAACGTTTTACGTTACATGGTGATACTATATAACGTTATACGTTATAACGTAATACTATATAATGTTATACGTTATAACGTAATACTATATAATGTTACACGTTATAACGTAATACTATATAACGTTATACGTTATAACGTAATACTATATAACGTTATACGTTATAACGTAATACTATATAACGTTATACGTTATATGGTAATACTAAATAACGTTATACGTTATAACGTAATACTATATAACGTTATACGTTATATGGTAATACTAAATAACGTTATACGTTATAACGTAATACTATATAACGTTATACGTTATAACGTAATACTATATAACGTTATACGTTATAACGTAATACTATATAACGTTATACGTTATACGGTAATACTATATAACGTTATACGTTATAACGTAATACTTTATAACGTTATACGTTATAACGTAATACTATATAACGTTATACGTTATAACGTAATACTACATAACGTTATACGTTATATGGTAATACTAAATAACGTTATACGTTATAACGTAATACTATATAACGTTATACGTTATATGGTAATACTATATAACGTTATACGTTATATGGTAATACTATATAACGTTATACGTTACATGGTGATACTATATAACGTTATACGTTACATGGTGATACTATATAACGTTATACGTTACATGGTGATACTATATAACGTTATACGTTATATGGTAATACTATATAACGTTATACGTTATATGGTAATACTATATAATGTTACACGTTATAACGTAATACTATATAACGTTATACGTTATAACGTAATACTATATAACGTTATACGTTATAACGTAATACTATATAACGTTATACGTTATAACGTAATACTATATAACGTAATACGTTATAACGTAATACTATATAACGTTATACGTTATATGGTAGTACTATATAACGTTATACGTTATAACGTAATACTATATAACGTTATACGTTATAACGTAATACTATATAACGTTATACGTTATATGGTAATACTATATAACGTTATACGTTATAACGTAATACTATATAACGTTATACGTTATATGGTAATACTATATAACGTTATACGTTATAACGTAATACTATATAACGTTATACGTTATAACGTAATACTATATAACGTTATACGTTATAACGTAATACTATATAACGTTATACGTTATATGGTAATACTAAATAACGTTATACGTTATAACGTAATACTATATAACGTTATACGTTATATGGTAATACTAAATAACGTTATACGTTATAACGTAATACTATATAACGTTATACGTTATAACGTAATACTATATAACGTTATACGTTATAACGTAATACTATATAACGTTATACGTTATACTGTAATACTATATAACGTTATACGTTATAACGTAATACTTTATAACGTTATACGTTATAACGTAATACTATATAACGTTATACGTTATAACGTAATACTACATAACGTTATACGTTATATGGTAATACTAAATAACGTTATACGTTATAACGTAATACTATATAACGTTATACGTTATATGGTAATACTATATAACGTTATACGTTACATGGTGATACTATATAACGTTATACGTTACATGGTGATACTATATAACGTTATACGTTACATGGTGATACTATATAACGTTATACGTTACATGGTGATACTATATAACGTTATACGTTATAACGTAATACTATATAATGTTATACGTTATAACGTAATACTATATAATGTTACACGTTATAACGTAATACTATATAACGTTATACGTTACATGGTGATACTATATAACGTTATACGTTACATGGTGATACTATATAACGTTTTACGTTACATGGTGATACTATATAACCTTATACGTTATAACGTAATACTATATAATGTTATACGTTATAACGTAATACTATATAATGTTACACGTTATAACGTAATACTATATAACGTTATACGTTATAACGTAATACTATATAACGTTATACGTTATAACGTAATACTATATAACGTAATACGTTATAACGTAATACTATATAACGTTATACGATATAACGTCATACTATATAACGTTATACGTTATATGGTGATACTATATAACGTTATAACGTAATACTATATAACGTTATACGTTATATGGTAATACTATATAACGTTATACGTTATATGGTAATACTATATAACGTTATACGTTACATGGTGATACTATATAACGTTATACGTTACATGGTGATACTATATAACGTTATACGTTACATGGTGATACTATATAACGTTATACGTTATAACGTAATACTATATAATGTTATACGTTATAACGTAATACTATATAATGTTACACGTTATAACGTAATACTATATAACGTTATACGTTATAACGTAATACTATATAACGTTATACGTTATAACGTAATACTATATAACGTAATACGTTATAACGTAATACTATATAACGTTATACGTTATATGGTAATACTATATAACGTTATACGTTATAACGTAATACTATATAACGTAATACGTTATAACGTAATACTATATAACGTTATACGTTATATGGTAATACTATATAATGTTATACGTTATAACGTAATACTATATAATGTTACACGTTATAACGTAATACTATATAACGTTATACGTTATAACGTCATACTATATAACGTTATACGATATAACGTAATACTATATAACGTTATACGTTATAACGTAATACTATATAACGTTATACGTTATATGGTAATACTATATAACGTTATACGTTATAACGTAATACTATATAACGTTATACGTTATAACGTAATACTATATAACGTTATACGTTATAACGTAATACTATATAACGTTATACGTTATATGGTAATACTAAATAACGTTATACGTTATAACGTAATACTATATAACGTTATACGTTATATGGTAATACTAAATAACGTTATACGTTATAAAGTAATACTATATAACGTTATACGTTATAACGTAATACTATATAACGTTATACGTTATAACGTAATACTATATAACGTTATACGTTATACTGTAATACTATATAACGTTATACGTTATAACGTAATACTTTATAACGTTATACGTTATAACGTAATACTATATAACGTTATACGTTATAACGTAATACTACATAACGTTATACGTTATATGGTAATACTAAATAACGTTATACGTTATAACGTAATACTATATAACGTTATACGTTATATGGTAATACTATATAACGTTATACGTTACATGGTAATACTATATAACGTTATACGTTACATGGTGATACTATATAACGTTATACGTTACATGGTGATACTATATAACGTTATACGTTACATGGTGATACTATATAACGTTATACGTTACATGGTGATACTATATAACGTTATACGTTATAACGTAATACTATATAATGTTATACGTTATAACGTAATACTATATAATGTTACACGTTATAACGTAATACTATATAACGTTATACGTTACATGGTGATACTATATAACGTTATACGTTACATGGTGATACTATATAACGTTTTACGTTACATGGTGATACTATATAACGTTATACGTTATAACGTAATACTATATAATGTTATACGTTATAACGTAATACTATATAATGTTACACGTTATAACGTAATACTATATAACGTTATACGTTATAACGTAATACTATATAACGTTATACGTTATAACGTAATACTATATAACGTAATACGTTATAACGTAATACTATATAACGTTATACGATATAACGTCATACTATATAACGTTATACGTTATATGGTGATACTATATAACGTTATAACGTAATACTATATAACGTTATACGTTATATGGTAATACTATATAACGTTATACGTCATAACGTAATACTATATAACGTTATACGTTATAACGTAATACTATATAACGTTATACGTTATAACGTAATACTATATAACGTTATACGTTATATGGTAATACTATATAACGTTATACGTTATAACGTAATACTATATAACGTTATACGATATAACGTAATACTATATAACGATATACGTTATAACGTAATACTATATAACGTTATACGTTATAACGCAATACTATATAACGTTGTACGTTACATGGTGATACTATATAACGTTATACGTTATAACGTTATACTATAAAATGTTACACGTTATAACGTAATACTATATAACGTTATACGTTATAACGTAATAGTATATAACGTTATACGATATAACGTAATACTATATAACGTTATACGTTATAACGTAATACTATATAACGTTATACGTTATATGGTAATACTATATAACGTTATACGTTATAACGTAATACTATATAACGTTATACGTTATAACGTAATACTATATAACGTTATACGTTATATGGTAATACTATATAACGTTATACGTTATAACGTAATACTATATAACGTTATACGTTATAACGTAATACTATATAACGTTATACGTTATAACGTAATACTATATAACGTTGTACGTTACATGGTGATACTATATAACGTTATACGTTATAACGTTATACTATAAAATGTTACACGTTATAACGTAATACTATATAACGTTATACGTTATGACGTAATACTATATAACGTTATACGATATAACGTCATACTATATAACGTTATACGTTATATGGTGATACTATATAACGTTATAACGTAATACTATATAACGTTATACGTTATATGGTAATACTATATAACGTTATACGTCATAACGTAATACTATATAACGTTATACGTTATAACGTAATACTATATAACGTTATACGTTATATGGTAATACTATATAACGTTATACGTTATAACGTAATACTATATAACGTTATACGATATAACGTAATACTATATAACGTTATACGTTATAACGTAATACTATATAACGTTATACGTTATAACGTAATACTATATAACGTTGTACGTTACATGGTGATACTATATAACGTTATACGTTATAACGTTATACTATAAAATGTTACACGTTATAACGTAATACTATATAACGTTATACGTTATAACGTAATACTATATAACGTTATACGATATAACGTAATACTATATAACGTTATACGTTATAACGTAATACTATATAACGTTATACGTTATATGGTAATACTATATAACGTTATACGTTATAACGTAATACTATATAACGTTATACGTTATAACGTAATACTATATAACGTTATACGTTATAACGTAATACTATATAACGTTATACGTTATAACGTAATACTATATAACGTTATACGTTATAACGTAATACTATATAACGTTATACGTTATATGGTAATACTAAATAACGTTATACGTTATAACGTAATACTATATAACGTTATACGTTATATGGTAATACTAAATAACGTTATACGTTATAACGTAATACTATATAACGTTATACGTTATAACGTAATACTATATAACGTTATACGTTATAGCGTAATACTATATAACGTTATACGTTATACGGTAATACTATATAACGTTATACGTTATAACGTAATACTACATAACGTTATACGTTATATGGTAATACTAAATAACGTTATACGTTATAACGTAATACTATATAACGTTATACGTTATATGGTAATACTATATAACGTTATACGTTATATGGTAATACTATATAACGTTATACGTTACATGGTGATACTATATAACGTTATACGTTACATGGTGATACTATATAACGTTATACGTTACATGGTGATACTATATAACGTTATACGTTATAACGTAATACTATATAATGTTATACGTTATAACGTAATACTATATAATGTTACACGTTATAACGTAATACTATATAACGTTATACGTTATAACGTAATACTATATAACGTTATACGTTATAACGTAATACTATATAACGTAATACGTTATAACGTAATACTATATAACGTTATACGATATAACGTCATACTATATAACGTTATACGATATAACGTAATACTATATAACGTTATACGTTATAACGTAATACTATATAACGTTATACGTTATATGGTAATACTATATAACGTTATACGTTATAACGTAATACTATATAACGTTATACGTTATAACGTAATACTATATAACGTTATACGTTATAACGTAATACTATATAACGTTATACGTTATATGGTAATACTATATAACGTTATACGTTATAACGTAATACTATATAACGTTATACGTTATAACGTAATACTATATAACGTTATACGTTATAACGTAATACTATATAACGTTGTACGTTACATGGTGATACTATATAACGTTATACGTTATAACGTTATACTATAAAATGTTACACGTTATAACGTAATACTATATAACGTTATACGTTATAACGTAATACTATATAACGTTATACGATATAACGTCATACTATATAACGTTATACGTTATATGGTGATACTATATAACGTTATAACGTAATACTATATAACGTTATACGTTATATGGTAATACTATATAACGTTATACGTCATAACGTAATACTATATAACGTTATACGTTATAACGTAATACTATATAACGTTATACGTTATATGGTAATACTATATAACGTTATACGTTATAACGTAATACTATATAACGTTATACGTTATAACGTAATACTATATAACGTAATACGTTATAACGTAATACTATATAACGTTATACGATATAACGTCATACTATATAACGTTATACGTTATATGGTGATACTATATAACGTTATAACGTAATACTATATAACGTTATAGCTTATATGGTAATACTATATAACGTTATACGTCATAACGTAATACTATATAACGTTATACGTTATAACGTAATACTATATAACGTTATACGTTATAACGTAATACTATATAACGTTATACGTTATATGGTAATACTAAATAACGTTATACGTTATAACGTAATACTATATAACGTTATACGTTATATGGTAATACTAAATAACGTTATACGTTATAACGTAATACTATATAACGTTATACGTTATAACGTAATACTATATAACGTTATACGTTATAACGTAATACTATATAACGTTATACGTTATAACGTAATACTATATAACGTTATACGTTATACGGTAATACTATATAACGTTATACGTTATAACGTAATACTATATAACGTTATACGTTATAACGTAATACTATATAACGTTATACGTTATAACGTAATACTACATAACGTTATACGTTATATGGTAATACTAAATAACGTTATACGTTATAACGTAATACTATATAACGTTATACGTTATATGGTAATACTATATAACGTTATACGTTATATGGTAATACTATATAACGTTATACGTTACATGGTGATACTATATAACGTTATACGTTACATGGTGATACTATATAACGTTATACGTTACATGGTGATACTATATAACGTTATACGTTATAACGTAATACTATATAATGTTATACGTTATAACGTAATACTATATAATGTTACACGTTATAACGTAATACTATATAACGTTATACGTTATAACGTAATACTATATAACGTTATACGTTATAACGTAATACTATATAACGTAATACGTTATAACGTAATACTATATAACGTTATACGATATAACGTCATACTATATAACGTTATACGTTATATGGTGATACTATATAACGTTATAACGTAATACTATATAACGTTATAGCTTATATGGTAATACTATATAACGTTATACGTCATAACGTAATACTATATAAAATTATACGTTATAACGTAATACTATATAACGTTATACGTTATAACGTAATACTATATAACGTTATACGTTATATGGTAATACTATATAACGTTATACGTTATAACGTAATACTATATAACGTTATACGATATAACGTAATACTATATAACGATATACGTTATAACGTAATACTATATAACGTTATACGTTATAACGCAATACTATATAACGTTGTACGTTACATGGTGATACTATATAACGTTATACGTTATAACGTTATACTATAAAATGTTACACGTTATAACGTAATACTATATAACGTTATACGTTATAACGTAATAGTATATAACGTTATACGATATAACGTAATACTATATAACGTTATACGATATAACGTCATACTATATAACGTTATACGTTATATGGTGATACTATATAACGTTATAACGTAATACTATATAACGTTATAGCTTATATGGTAATACTATATAACGTTATACGTCATAACGTAATACTATATAACGTTATACGTTATAACGTAATACTATATAACGTTATACGTTATAACGTAATACTATATAACGTTATACGTTATATGGTAATACTAAATAACGTTATACGTTATAACGTAATACTATATAACGTTATACGTTATATGGTAATACTAAATAACGTTATACGTTATAACGTAATACTATATAACGTTATACGTTATAACGTAATACTATATAACGTTATACGTTATAACGTAATACTATATAACGTTATACGTTATAACGTAATACTATATAACGTTATACGTTATACGGTAATACTATATAACGTTATACGTTATAACGTAATACTATATAACGTTATACGTTATAACGTAATACTATATAACGTTATACGTTATAACGTAATACTACATAACGTTATACGTTATATGGTAATACTAAATAACGTTATACGTTATAACGTAATACTATATAACGTTATACGTTATATGGTAATACTATATAACGTTATACGTTATATGGTAATACTATATAACGTTATACGTTACATGGTGATACTATATAACGTTATACGTTACATGGTGATACTATATAACGTTATACGTTACATGGTGATACTATATAACGTTATACGTTATAACGTAATACTATATAATGTTATACGTTATAACGTAATACTATATAATGTTACACGTTATAACGTAATACTATATAACGTTATACGTTATAACGTAATACTATATAACGTTATACGTTATAACGTAATACTATATAACGTAATACGTTATAACGTAATACTATATAACGTTATACGATATAACGTCATACTATATAACGTTATACGTTATATGGTGATACTATATAACGTTATAACGTAATACTATATAACGTTATAGCTTATATGGTAATACTATATAACGTTATACGTCATAACGTAATACTATATAAAATTATACGTTATAACGTAATACTATATAACGTTATACGTTATAACGTAATACTATATAACGTTATACGTTATATGGTAATACTATATAACGTTATACGTTATAACGTAATACTATATAACGTTATACGATATAACGTAATACTATATAACGATATACGTTATAACGTAATACTATATAACGTTATACGTTATAACGCAATACTATATAACGTTGTACGTTACATGGTGATACTATATAACGTTATACGTTATAACGTTATACTATAAAATGTTACACGTTATAACGTAATACTATATAACGTTATACGTTATAACGTAATAGTATATAACGTTATACGATATAACGTAATACTATATAACGTTATACGTTATAACGTAATACTATATAACGTTATACGTTATATGGTAATACTATATAACGTTATACGTTATAACGTAATACTATATAACGTTATACGTTATAACGTAATACTATATAACGTTATACGTTATAACGTAATACTATATAACGTTATACGTTATATGGTAATACTATATAACGTTATACGTTATAACGTAATACTATATAACGTTATACGTTATAACGTAATACTATATAACGTTATACGTTATAACGTAATACTATATAACGTTGTACGTTACATGGTGATACTATATAACGTTATACGTTATAACGTTATACTATAAAATGTTACACGTTATAACGTAATACTATATAACGTTATACGTTATAACGTAATACTATATAACGTTATACGATATAACGTAATACTATATAACGTTATACGTTATAACGTAATACTATATAACGTTATACGTTATATGGTAATACTATATAACGTTATACGTTATAACGTAATACTATATAACGTTATACGTTATAACGTAATACTATATAACGTTATACGTTATAACGTAATACTATATAACGTTATACGTTATAACGTAATACTATATAACGTTATACGTTATATGGTAATACTAAATAACGTTATACGTTATAACGTAATACTATATAACGTTATACGTTATATGGTAATACTATATAACGTTATACGTTATAACGTAATACTATATAACGTTATACGTTATAACGTAATACTATATAACGTTATACGTTATAGCGTAATACTACATAACGTTATACGTTATATGGTAATACTAAATAACGTTATACGTTATAACGTAATACTATATAACGTTATACGTTATATGGTAATACTAAATAACGTTATACGTTATAACGTAATACTATATAACGTTATACGTTATGACGTAATACTATATAACGTTATACGTTATAACGTAATACTATATAACGTTATACGTTATACGGTAATACTATATAACGTTATACGTTATAACGTAATACTATATGACGTTATACGTTATAACGTAATACTATATAACGTTATACGTTATAACGTAATACTACATAACGTTATACGTTATATGGTAATACTAAATAACGTTATACGTTATAACGTAATACTATATAACGTTATACGTTATATGGTAATACTATATAACGTTATACGTTATATGGTAATACTATATAACGTTATACGTTACATGGTGATACTATATAACGTTATACGTTACATGGTGATACTATATAACGTTATACGTTACATGGTGATACTATATAACGTTATACGTTATAACGTAATACTATATAATGTTATACGTTATAACGTAATACTAAATAACGTTATACGTTATAACGTAATACTATCTAACGTTATACGTTATAACGTAATACTATATAACGTTATACGTTATAACGTAATACTATATAACGTTATACGTTATAACGTAATACTATATAACGTTATACGTTATATGGTAATACTATATAACGTTATACGTTATAACGTAATACTATATAACGTTATACGTTATAACGTAATACTATATAACGTTATACGTTATAACGTAATACTATATAACGTTATACGTTATATGGTAATACTATATAACGTTATACGTTATAACGTAATACTATATAACGTTATACGTTATAACGTAATACTATATAACGTTATACGATATAACGTAATACTATATAACGTTATACGTTATAACGTAATACTATATAACGTTATACGTTATATGGTAATACTATATAACGTTATACGTTATAACGTAATACTATATAACGTTATACGTTATAACGTAATACTATATAACGTTATACGTTATATGGTAATACTATATAACGTTATACGTTATATGGTAATACTATATAACGTTATACGTTACATGGTGATACTATATAACGTTATACGTTACATGGTGATACTATATAACGTTATACGTTATAACGTAATACTATATAACGTTATACGTTATAACGTAATACTATATAACGTTATACGTTATATGGTAATACTATATAACGTTATACGTTATATGGTAATACTATATAACGTTATACGTTATAACGTAATACTATATAACGTTATACGTTATAACGTAATACTATATAACGTTATACGTTATAACGTAATACTATATAACGTTATACGTTATAGCGTAATACTACATAACGTTATACGTTATATGGTAATACTAAATAACGTTATACGTTATAACGTAATACTATATAACGTTATACGTTATATGGTAATACTAAATAACGTTATACGTTATAACGTAATACTATATAACGTTATACGTTATAACGTAATACTATATAACGTTATACGTTATAACGTAATACTATATAACGTTATACGTTATATGGTAATACTATATAACGTTATACGTTATAACGTTATACTATAAAATGTTACACGTTATAACGTAATACTATATAACGTTATACGTTATAACGTAATACTATATAACGTTATACGATATAACGTAATACTATATAACGTTATACGTTATAACGTAATACTATATAACGTTATACGTTATATGGTAATACTATATAACGTTATACGTTATAACGTAATACTATATAACGTTATACGTTATAACGTAATACTATATAACGTTATACGTTATAACGTAATACTATATAACGTTATACGTTATATGGTAATACTATATAACGTTATACGTTATAACGTAATACTATATAACGTTATACGTTATAACGTAATACTATATAACGTTATACGTTATAGCGTAATACTACATAACGTTATACGTTATATGGTAATACTAAATAACGTTATACGTTATAACGTAATACTATATAACGTTATACGTTATATGGTAATACTAAATAACGTTATACGTTATAACGTAATACTATATAACGTTATACGTTATAACGTAATACTATGTAACGTTATACGTTATAACGTAATACTATATAACGTTATACGTTATAGCGTAATACTACATAACGTTATACGTTATATGGTAATACTAAATAACGTTATACGTTATAACGTAATACTATATAACGTTATACGTTATATGGTAATACTATATAACGTTATACGTCATAACGTAATACTATATAACGTTATACGTTATAACGTAATACTATATAACGTTATACGTTATAACGTAATACTATATAACGTTATACGTTATATGGTAATACTATATAACGTTATACGTTATAACGTAATACTATATAACGTTATACGTTATATGGTAATACTATATAACGTTATACGATATAACGTAATACTATATAACGTTATACGTTATAACGTAATACTATATAACGTTATACGTTATAACGTAATACTATATAACGTTGTACGTTACATGGTGATACTATATAACGTTATACGTTATAACGTTATACTATAAAATGTTACACGTTATAACGTAATACTATATAACGTTATACGTTATATGGTAATACTAAATAACGTTATACGTTATAACGTAATACTATATAACGTTATACGTTATATGGTAATACTAAATAACGTTATACGTTATAACGTAATACTATATAACGTTATACGTTATAACGTAATACTATATAACGTTATACGTTATAACGTAATACTATATAACGTTATACGTTATAGCGTAATACTACATAACGTTATACGTTATATGGTAATACTAAATAACGTTATACGTTATAACGTAATACTATATAACGTTATACGTTATATGGTAATACTAAATAACGTTATACGTTATAACGTAATACTATATAACGTAATACTATATAACGTTATACGTTATATGGTAATACTATATAACGTTATACGTTATATGGTAATACTATATAACGTTATACGTTACATGGTGATACTATATAACGTTATACGTTACATGGTGATACTATATAACGTTATACGTTACATGGTGATACTATATAACGTTATACGTTATAACGTAATACTATATAACGTTATACGTTATAACGTAATACTATATAATGTTATACGTTATAACGTAATACTAAATAACGTTATACGTTATAACGTAATACTATCTAACGTTATACGTTATAACGTAATACTATATAACGTTATACGTTATAACGTAATACTATATAACGTTATACGTTATACGGTAATACTATATAACGTTATACGTTATAACGTAATACTATATAACGTTATACGTTATAACGTAATACTATATAACGTTATACGTCATAACGTAATACTACATAACGTTATACGTTATATGGTAATACTAAATAACGTTATACGTTATAACGTAATACTATATAACGTTATACGTTATATGGTAATACTATATAACGTTATACGTTATATGGTAATACTATATAACGTTATACGTTACATGGTGATACTATATAACGTTATACGTTACATGGTGATACTATATAACGTTATACGTTACATGGTGATACTATATAACGTTATACGTTATAACGTAATACTATATAATGTTATACGTTATAACGTAATACTATATAATGTTATACGTTATAACGTAATACTATATAACGTTATACGTTATAACGTAATACTATATAACGTTATACGTTATAACGTAATACTACATAACGTTATACGTTATATGGTAATACTAAATAACGTTATACGTTATAACGTAATACTATATAACGTTATACGTTATATGGTAATACTAAATAACGTTATACGTTATAACGTAATACTATATAACGTTATACGTTATAACGTAATACTATATAACGTTATACGTTATAACGTAATACTATATAACGTAATACGTTATAAAGTAATACTATATAACGTTATACGATATAACGTCATACTATATAACGTTATACGTTATATGGTGATACTGTATAACGTTATACGTTATATGGTAATACTATATAACGTTATACGTCATAACGTAATACTATATAACGTTATACGTTATAACGTAATACTATATAACGTTATACGTTATGACGTAATACTATATAACGTTATACGTTATAACGTAATACTACATAACGTTATACGTTATATGGTAATACTAAATAACGTTATACGTTATAACGTAATACTATATAACGTTATACGTTATATGGTAATACTAAATAACGTTATACGTTATAACGTAATACTATATAACGTTATACGTTATAACGTAATACTATATAACGTTATACGTTATAACGTAATACTATATAACGTTATACGTTATAACGTAATACTATATAACGTTATACGTTATAACGTAATACTATATAACGTTATACGTTATATGGTAATACTATATAACGTTATACGTTATAACGTAATACTATATAACGTTATACGATATAACGTAATACTATATAACGTTATACGTTATAACGTAATACTATATAACGTTATACGTTATAACGTAATAGTATATAACGTTGTACGTTACATGGTGATACTATATAACGTTATACGTTATAACGTTATACTATAAAATGTTACACGTTATAACGTAATACTATATAACGTTATACGTTATAACGTAATACTATATAACGTTATACGATATAACGTAATACTATATAACGTTATACGTTATAACGTAATACTATATAACGTTATACGTTATATGGTAATACTATATAACGTTATACGTTATAACGTAATACTATATAACGTTATACGTTATAACGTAATACTATATAACGTTATACGTTATAACGTAATACTATATAACGTTATACGTTATAACGTAATACTATATAACGTTATACGTTATATGGTAATACTATATAACGTTATACGTTATAACGTAATACTATATAACGTTATACGTTATAACGTAATACTATATAACGTTATACGTTATAGCGTAATACTACATAACGTTATACGTTATATGGTAATACTAAATAACGTTATACGTTATAACGTAATACTATATAACGTTATACGTTATAACGTAATACTATATAACGTTATACGTTATAACGTAATACTATATAACGTTATACGTTATAACGTAATACTATATAACGTTATACGTTATATGGTAATACTATATAACGTTATACGATATAACGTAATACTATATAACGTTATACGTTATAACGTAATACTATATAACGTTATACGTTATAACGTAATACTATATAACGTTGTACGTTACATGGTGATACTATATAACGTTATACGTTATAACGTTATACTATAAAATGTTACACGTTATAACGTAATACTATATAACGTTATACGTTATAACGTAATACTATATAACGTTATACGATATAACGTAATACTATATAACGTTATACGTTATAACGTAATACTATATAACGTTATACGTTATATGGTAATACTATATAACGTTATACGTTATAACGTAATACTATATAACGTTATACGTTATAACGTAATACTATATAACGTTATACGTTATAACGTAATACTATATAACGTTATACGTTATATGGTAATACTATATAACGTTATACGTTATAACGTAATACTATATAACGTTATACGTTATAACGTAATACTATATAACGTTATACGTTATAGCGTAATACTACATAACGTTATACGTTATATGGTAATACTAAATAACGTTATACGTTATAACGTAATACTATATAACGTTATACGTTATATGGTAATACTAAATAACGTTATACGTTATAACGTAATACTATATAACGTTATACGTTATAACGTAATACTATATAACGTTATACGTTATAACGTAATACTATATAACGTTATACGTTATAGCGTAATACTACATAACGTTATACGTTATATGGTAATACTAAATAACGTTATACGTTATAACGTAATACTATATAACGTTATACGTTATATGGTAATACTAAATAACGTTATACGTTATAACGTAATACTATATAACGTTATACGTTATAACGTAATACTATATAACGTTATACGTTATATGGTAATACTATATAACGTTATACGTTATATGGTAATACTATATAACGTTATACGTTACATGGTGATACTATATAACGTTATACGTTACATGGTGATACTATATAACGTTATACGTTACATGGTGATACTATATAACGTTATACGTTATAACGTAATACTATATAATGTTATACGTTATAACGTAATACTAAATAACGTTATACGTTATAACGTAATACTATTTAACGTTATACGTTATAACGTAATACTATATAACGTTATACGTTATAACGTAATACTATATAACGTTATACGTTATACGGTAATACTATATAACGTTATACGTTATAACGTAATACTATATAACGTTATACGTTATAACGTAATACTATATAACGTTATACGTTATAACGTAATACTACATAACGTTATACGTTATATGGTAATACTAAATAACGTTATACGTTATAACGTAATACTATATAACGTTATACGTTATATGGTAATACTATATAACGTTATACGTTATATGGTAATACTATATAACGTTATACGTTACATGGTGATACTATATAACGTTATACGTTACATGGTGATACTATATAACGTTATACGTTACATGGTGATACTATATAACGTTATACGTTATAACGTAATACTATATAATGTTATACGTTATAACGTAATACTATATAATGTTATACGTTATAACGTAATACTATATAACGTTATACGTTATAACGTAATACTATATAACGTTATACGTTATAACGTAATACTACATAACGTTATACGTTATATGGTAATACTAAATAACGTTATACGTTATAACGTAATACTATATAACGTTATACGTTATATGGTAATACTAAATAACGTTATACGTTATAACGTAATACTATATAACGTTATACGTTATAACGTAATACTATATAACGTTATACGTTATAACGTAATACTATATAACGTAATACGTTATAAAGTAATACTATATAACGTTATACGATATAACGTCATACTATATAACGTTATACGTTATATGGTGATACTATATAACGTTATACGTTATATGGTAATACTATATAACGTTATACGTCATAACGTAATACTATATAACGTTATACGTTATAACGTAATACTATATAACGTTATACGTTATAACGTAATACTATATAACGTTATACGTTATAACGTAATACTACATAACGTTATACGTTATATGGTAATACTAAATAACGTTATACGTTATAACGTAATACTATATAACGTTATACGTTATATGGTAATACTAAATAACGTTATACGTTATAACGTAATACTATATAACGTTATACGTTATAACGTAATACTATATAACGTTATACGTTATAACGTAATACTATATAACGTTATACGTTATACGGTAATACTATATAACGTTATACGTTATAACGTAATACTATATAACGTTATACGTTATAACGTAATACTATATAACGTTATACGTTATAACGTAATACTACATAACGTTATACGTTATATGGTAATACTAAATAACGTTATACGATATAACGTAATACTATATAACGTTATACGTTATATGGTAATACTATATAACGTTATACGTTATATGGTAATACTATATAACGTTATACGTTACATGGTGATACTATATAACGTTATACGTTACATGGTGATACTATATAACGTTATACGTTACATGGTGATACTATATAACGTTATACGTTATAACGTAATACTATATAATGTTATACGTTATAACGTAATACTAAATAACGTTATACGTTATAACGTAATACTATCTAACGTTATACGTTATAACGTAATACTATCTAACGTTATACGTTATAACGTAATACTATATAACGTTATACGTTATAACGTAATAATATATTACGTTATACGTTATACGGTAATACTATATAACGTTATACGTTATAACGTAATACTATATAACGTTATACGTTATAACGTAATACTATATAACGTTATACGTTATAACGTAATACTACATAACGTTATACGTTATATGGTAATACTAAATAACGTTATACGTTATAACGTAATACTATATAACGTTATACGTTATATGGTAATACTATATAACGTTATACGTTATATGGTAATACTATATAACGTTATACGTTACATGGTGATACTATATAACGTTATACGTTACATGGTGATACTATATAACGTTATACGTTACATGGTGATACTATATAACGTTATACGTTATAACGTAATACTATATAATGTTATACGTTATAACGTAATACTATATAATGTTATACGTTATAACGTAATACTATATAACGTTATACGTTATAACGTAATACTATATAACGTTATACGTTATAACGTAATACTATATAACGTAATACGTTATAAAGTAATACTATATAACGTTATACGATATAACGTCATACTATATAACGTTATACGTTATATGGTGATACTATATAACGTTATAACGTAATACTATATAACGTTATACGTTATATGGTAATACTATATAACGTTATACGTCATAACGTAATACTATATAACGTTATACGTTATAACGTAATACTATATAACGTTATACGTTATAACGTAATACTATATAACGTTATACGTTATATGGTAATACTATATAACGTTATACGTTATAACGTAATACTATATAACGTTATACGATATAACGTAATACTATATAACGTTATACGTTATAACGTAATACTATATAACGTTATACGTTATAACGTAATACTATATAACGTTGTACGTTACATGGTGATACTATATAACGTTATACGTTATAACGTTATACTATAAAATGTTACACGTTATAACGTAATACTATATAACGTTATACGTTATAACGTAATCCTATATAACGTTATACGATATAACGTAAAACTATATAACGTTATACGTTATAACGTAATACTATATAACGTTATACGTTATATGGTAATACTATATAACGTTATACGTTATAACGTAATACTATATAACGTTATACGTTATAACGTAATACTATATAACGTTATACGTCATAACGTAATACTACATAACGTTATACGTTATATGGTAATACTAAATAACGTTATACGTTATAACGTAATACTATATAACGTTATACGTTATATGGTAATACTATATAACGTTATACGTTATATGGTAATACTATATAACGTTATACGTTACATGGTGATACTATATAACGTTATACGTTACATGGTGATACTATATAACGTTATACGTTACATGGTGATACTATATAACGTTATACGTTATAACGTAATACTATATAATGTTATACGTTATAACGTAATACTATATAATGTTATACGTTATAACGTAATACTATATAACGTTATACGTTATATGGTAATACTAAATAACGTTATACGTTATAACGTAATACTATATAACGTTATACGTTATATGGTAATACTATATAACGTTATACGTTATATGGTAATACTATATAACGTTATACGTTACATGGTGATACTATATAACGTTATACGTTACATGGTGATACTATATAACGTTATACGTTACATGGTGATACTATATAACGTTATACGTTATAACGTAATACTATATAACGTTATACGTTATAACGTAATACTATATAACGTTATACGTTATAACGTAATACTATATAACGTAATACGTTATAAAGTAATACTATATAACGTTATACGATATAACGTCATACTATATAACGTTATACGTTATATGGTGATACTATATAACGTTATAACGTAATACTATATAACGTTATACGTTATATGGTAATACTATATAACGTTATACGTCATGACGTAATACTATATAACGTTATACGTTATAACGTAATACTATATAACGTTATACGTTATAACGTAATACTATATAACGTTATACGTTATATGGTAATACTATATAACGTTATACGTTATAACGTAATACTATATAACGTTATACGACATAACGTAATACTATATAACGTTATACGTTATAACGTAATACTATATAACGTTATACGTTATAACGTAATACTATATAACGTTGTACGTTACATGGTGATACTATATAACGTTATACGTTATAACGTTATACTATAAAATGTTACACGTTATAACGTAATACTATATAACGTTATACGTTATAACGTAATCCTATATAACGTTATACGATATAACGTAAAACTATATAACGTTATACGTTATAACGTAATACTATATAACGTTATACGTTATATGGTAATACTATATAACGTTATACGTTATAACGTAATACTATATAACGTTATACGTTATAACGTAATACTATATAACGTTATACGTTATAACGTAATACTACATAACGTTATACGTTATATGGTAATACTAAATAACGTTATACGTTATAACGTAATACTATATAACGTTATACGTTATATGGTAATACTATATAACGTTATACGTTATATGGTAATACTATATAACGTTATACGTTACATGGTGATACTATATAACGTTATACGTTACATGGTGATACTATATAACGTTATACGTTACATGGTGATACTATATAACGTTATACGTTATAACGTAATACTATATAACGTTATACGTTATATGGTAATACTAAATAACGTTATACGTTATAACGTAATACTATATAACGTTATACGTTATATGGTAATACTATATAACGTTATACGTTATATGGTAATACTATATAACGTTATACGTTATAGCGTAATACTACATAACGTTATACGTTATATGGTAATACTATATAACGTTATACGTCATAACGTAATACTACATAACGTTATACGTTATATGGTAATACTAAATAACGTTATACGTTATAACGTAATACTATATAACGTTATACGTTATAACGTAATACTATATAACGTTATACGTTATAACGTAATACTACATAACGTTATACGTTATATGGTAATACTAAATAACGTTATACGTTATAACGTAATACTATATAACGTTATACGTTATATGGTAATACTATATAACGTTATACGTTATAACGTAATACTATATAACGTTATACGATATAACGTCATACTATATAACGTTATACGTTATATGGTGATACTATATAACGTTATACGTTATATGGTAATACTATATAACGTTATACGTCATAACGTAATACTATATAACGTTATACGTTATAACGTAATACTATATAACGTTATACGTTATAACGTAATACTATATAACGTTATACGTTATAACGTAATACTACATAACGTTATACGTTATATGGTAATACTAAATAACGTTATACGTTATAACGTAATACTATATAACGTTATACGTTATATGGTAATACTATATAACGTTATACGTTATAACGTAATCCTATATAACGTTATACGATATAACGTAAAACTATATAACGTTATACGTTATAACGTAATACTATATAACGTTATACGTTATATGGTAATACTATATAACGTTATACGTTATAACGTAATACTATATAACGTTATACGTTATAACGTAATACTATATAACGTTATACGTCATAACGTAATACTACATAACGTTATACGTTATATGGTAATACTAAATAACGTTATACGTTATATCGTAATACTATATAACGTTATACGTTATATGGTAATACTATATAACGTTATACGTTATATGGTAATACTATATAACGTTATACGTTACATGGTGATACTATATAACGTTATACGTTACATGGTGATACTATATAACGTTATACGTTACATGGTGATACTATATAACGTTATACGTTATAACGTAATACTATATAATGTTATACGTTATAACGTAATACTATATAATGTTATACGTTATAACGTAATACTATATAACGTTATACGTTATATGGTAATACTAAATAACGTTATACGTTATAACGTAATACTATATAACGTTATACGTTATATGGTAATACTATATAACGTTATACGTTATATGGTAATACTATATAACGTTATACGTTACATGGTGATACTATATAACGTTATACGTTACATGGTGATACTATATAACGTTATACGTTACATGGTGATACTATATAACGTTATACGTTATAACGTAATACTATATAACGTTATACGTTATAACGTAATACTATATAACGTTATACGTTATAACGTAATACTATATAACGTAATACGTTATAAAGTAATACTATATAACGTTATACGATATAACGTCATACTATATAACGTTATACGTTATATGGTGATACTATATAACGTTATAACGTAATACTATATAACGTTATACGTTATATGGTAATACTATATAACGTTATACGTCATAACGTAATACTATATAACGTTATACGTTATAACGTAATACTATATAACGTTATACGTTATAACGTAATACTATATAACGTTATACGTTATATGGTAATACTATATAACGTTATACGTTATAACGTAATACTATATAACGTTATACGACATAACGTAATCCTATATAACGTTATACGATATAACGTAAAACTATATAACGTTATACGTTATAACGTAATACTATATAACGTTATACGTTATATGGTAATACTATATAACGTTATACGTTATAACGTAATACTATATAACGTTATACGTTATAACGTAATACTATATAACGTTATACGTTATAACGTAATACTACATAACGTTATACGTTATATGGTAATACTAAATAACGTTATACGTTATAACGTAATACTATATAACGTTATACGTTATATGGTAATACTATATAACGTTATACGTTATATGGTAATACTATATAACGTTATACGTTACATGGTGATACTATATAACGTTATACGTTACATGGTGATACTATATAACGTTATACGTTACATGGTGATACTATATAACGTTATACGTTATAACGTAATACTATATAATGTTATACGTTATAACGTAATACTATATAATGTTATACGTTATAACGTAATACTATATAACGTTATACGTTATATGGTAATACTAAATAACGTTATACGTTATAACGTAATACTATATAACGTTATACGTTATATGGTAATACTATATAACGTTATACGTTATATGGTAATACTATATAACGTTATACGTTACATGGTGATACTATATAACGTTATACGTTACATGGTGATACTATATAACGTTATACGTTACATGGTGATACTATATAACGTTATACGTTATAACGTAATACTATATAATGTTATACGTTATAACGTAATACTATATAACGTAATACGTTATAAAGTAATACTATATAACGTTATACGATATAACGTCATACTATATAACGTTATACGTTATATGGTGATACTATATAACGTTATACGTTATATGGTAATACTATATAACGTTATACGTCATAACGTAATACTATATAACGTTATACGTTATAACGTAATACTATATAACGTTATACGTTATAACGTAATACTATATAACGTTATACGTTATAACGTAATACTACATAACGTTATACGTTATATGGTAATACTAAATAACGTTATACGTTATAACGTAATACTATATAACGTTATACGTTATATGGTAATACTATATAACGTTATACGTTATATGGTAATACTATATAACGTTATACGTTACATGGTGATACTATATAACGTTATACGTTACATGGTGATACTATATAACGTTATACGTTACATGGTGATACTATATAACGTTATACGTTATAACGTAATACTATATAATGTTATACGTTATAACGTAATACTATATAACGTTATACGTTATAACGTAATACTATATAACGTAATACGTTATAAAGTAATACTATATAACGTTATACGATATAACGTCATACTATATAACGTTATACGTTATATGGTGATACTATATAACGTTATAACGTAATACTATATAACGTTATACGTTATATGGTAATACTATATAACGTTATACGTTATAACGTAATACTATATAACGTTATACGTTATAACGTAATACTATATAACGTTATACGTTATAACGTAATACTATATAACGTTATACGTTATACGGTAATACTATATAACGTTATACGTTATAACGTAATACTATATAACGTTATACGTTATAACGTAATACTATATAACGTTATACGCTATAACGTAATACTACATAACGTTATACGTTATATGGTAATACTAAATAACGTTATACGATATAACGTAATACTATATAACGTTATACGTTACATGGTGATACTATATAACGTTATACGTTACATGGTGATACTATATAACGTTATACGTTACATGGTGATACTATATAACGTTATACGTTATAACGTAATACTATATAATGTTATACGTTATAACGTAATACTAAATAACGTTATACGTTATAACGTAATACTATCTAACGTTATACGTTATAACGTAATACTATATAACGTTATACGTTATAACGTAATACTATATAACGTTATACGTTATACGGTAATACTATATAACGTTATACGTTATAACGTAATACTATATAACGTTATACGTTATAACGTAATACTATATAACGTTATACGTTATAACGTAATACTACATAACGTTATACGTTATATGGTAATACTAAATAACGTTATACGTTATAACGTAATACTATATAACGTTATACGTTATATGGTAATACTATATAACGTTATACGTTATATGGTAATACTATATAACGTTATACGTTACATGGTGATACTATATAACGTTATACGTTACATGGTGATACTATATAACGTTATACGTTACATGGTGATACTATATAACGTTATACGTTATAACGTAATACTATATAATGTTATACGTTATAACGTAATACTATATAACGTTATACGTTATAACGTAATACTATATAACGTTATACGTTATAACGTAATACTATATAACGTTGTACGTTACATGGTGATACTATATAACGTTATACGTTATAACGTTATACTATAAAACGTTACACGTTATAACGTAATACTATATAACGTTATACGTTATAACGTAATCCTATATAACGTTATACGATATAACGTAAAACTATATAACGTTATACGTTATAACGTAATACTATATAATGTTATACGTTATAACGTAATACTATATAACGTTATACGTTATAACGTAATACTATATAACGTTATACGTTATAACGTAATACTATATAACGTAATACGTTATAAAGTAATACTATATAACGTTATACGATATAACGTCATACTATATAACGTTATACGTTATATGGTGATACTAAATAACGTTATACGTTATAACGTCATACTATATAACGTTATACGTTATAACGTAATACTACATAACGTTATACGTTATATGGTAATACTATATAACGTTATACGTTACATGGTGATACTATATAACGTTATACGTTACATGGTGATACTATATAACGTTATACGTTACATGGTGATACTATATAACGTTATACGTTATAACGTAATACTATATAATGTTATACGTTATAACGTAATACTATATAATGTTATACGTTATAACGTAATACTATATAACGTTATACGTTATAACGTAATACTATATAACGTTATACGTTATAACGTAATACTATATAACGTAATACGTTATAAAGTAATACTATATAACGTTATACGATATAACGTCATACTATATAACGTTATACGTTATATGGTGATACTATATAACGTTATAACGTAATACTATATAACGTTATACGATATATGGTAATACTATACAACGTTATACGTCATAACGTAATACTATATAACGTTATACGTTATAACGTAATACTATATAACGTTGTACGTTACATGGTGATACTATATAACGTTATACGTTATAACGTTATACTATAAAATGTTACACGTTATAACGTAATACTATATAACGTTATACGATATAACGTAAAACTATATAACGTTATACGTTATAACGTAATACTATATAACGTTATACGTTATATGGTAATACTAAATAACGTTATACGTTATAACGTCATACTATATAACGTTATACGTTATAACGTAATACTACATAACGTTATACGTTATAACGTAATACTATATAACGTTATACGTTATAGCGTAATCCTATATAACGTTATACGATATAACGTAAAACTATATAACGTTATACGTTATAACGTAATACTATATAACGTTATACGTTATAACGTAATACTATATAACGTTATACGTTATAACGTAATACTATATAACGTAATACGTTATAAAGTAATACTATATAACGTTATACGATATAACGTCATACTATATAACGTTATACGTTATATGGTGATACTATATAACGTTATAACGTAATACTATATAACGTTATACGATATATGGTAATACTATACAACGTTATACGTCATAACGTAATACTATATAACGTTATACGTTATAACGTAATACTATATAACGTTGTACGTTACATGGTGATACTATATAACGTTATACGTTATAACGTTATACTATAAAATGTTACACGTTATAACGTAATACTATATAACGTTATACGATATAACGTAAAACTATATAACGTTATACGTTATAACGTAATACTATATAACGTTATACGTTATATGGTAATACTAAATAACGTTATACGTTATAACGTCATACTATATAACGTTATACGTTATAACGTAATACTACATAACGTTATACGTTATAACGTAATACTATATAACGTTATACGTTATAGCGTAATCCTATATAACGTTATACGATATAACGTAAAACTATATAACGTTATACGTTATAACGTAATACTATATAACGTTATACGTTATATGGTAATACTAAATAACGTTATACGTTATAACGTAATACTATATAACGTTATACGTTATAACGTAATACTATATAACGTTATACGTTATATGGTAATACTATATAACGTTATACGTTATAACGTAATACTATATAACGTTATACGATATAACGTAATACTATATAACGTTATACGTTATAACGTAATACTATATAACGTTATACGTTATAACGTAATACTATATAACGTTGTACGTTACATGGTGATACTATATAACGTTATACGTTATAACGTTATACTATAAAATGTTACACGTTATAACGTAATACTATATAACGTTATACGTTATAACGTAATCCTATATAACGTTATACGATATAACGTAAAACTATATAACGTTATACGTTATAACGTAATACTATATAACGTTATACGTTATATGGTAATACTATATAACGTTATACGTTATAACGTAATACTATATAACGTTATACGTTATAACGTAATACTATATAACGTTATACGTTATAACGTAATACTACATAACGTTATACGTTATATGGTAATACTAAATAACGTTATACGTTATAACGTAATACTATATAACGTTATACGTTATATGGTAATACTATATAACGTTATACGTTATATGGTAATACTATATAACGTTATACGTTACATGGTGATACTATATAACGTTATACGTTACATGGTGATACTATATAACGTTATACGTTACATGGTGATACTATATAACGTTATACGTTATAACGTAATACTATATAATGTTATACGTTATAACGTAATACTATATAATGTTATACGTTATAACGTAATACTATATAACGTTATACGTTATAACGTAATACTATATAACGTTATACGTTAGAACGTAATACTATATAACGTTATACGTTATAACGTAATACTACATAACGTTATACGTTATATGGTAATACTAAATAACGTTATACGTTATAACGTAATACTATATAACGTTATACGTTATATGGTAATACTATATAACGTTATACGTTATATGGTAATACTATATAACGTTATACGTTACATGGTGATACTATATAACGTTATACGTTACATGGTGATACTATATAACGTTATACGTTACAGGGTGATACTATATAACGTTATACGTTATAACGTAATACTATATAATGTTATACGTTATAACGTAATACTATATAATGTTATACGTTATAACGTAATACTATATAACGTTATAGGTTATAACGTAATACTATATAACGTTATACGTTATAACGTAATACTATATAACGTAATACGTTATAAAGTAATACTATATAACGTTATACGATATAACGTCATACTATATAACGTTATACGTTATATGGTGATACTATATAACGTTATAACGTAATACTATATAACGTTATACGTTATATGGTAATACTATATAACGTTATACGTTATAACGTAATACTATATAACGTTATACGTTATAACGTAATACTATATAACGTTATACGTTATAACGTAATACTATATAACGTTATACGTTATACGGTAATACTATATAACGTTATACGTTATAACGTAATACTATATAACGTTATACGTTATAACGTAATACTATATAACGTTATACGTTATAACGTAATACTACATAACGTTATACGTTATATGGTAATACTAAATAACGTTATACGATATAACGTAATACTATATAACGTTATACGTTATATGGTAATACTATATAACGTTATACGTTATATGGTAATACTATATAACGTTATACGTTACATGGTGATACTATATAACGTTATACGTTATAACGTAATACTATATAATGTTATACGTTATAACGTAATACTATATAACGTTATACGTTATAACGTAATACTATATAACGTAATACGTTATAAAGTAATACTATATAACGTTATACGATATAACGTCATACTATATAACGTTATACGATATAACGTCATACTATATAACGTTATACGTTATATGGTGATACTATATAACGTTATAACGTAATACTATATAACGTTATACGTTATATGGTAATACTATATAACGTTATACGTTATAACGTAATACTATATAACGTTATACGATATAACGTCATACTATATAACGTTATACGTTATATGGTGATACTATATAACGTTATAACGTAATACTATATAACGTTATACGTTATATGGTAATACTATATAACGTTATACGTTATATGGTAATACTATATAACGTTATACGTTACATGGTGATACTATATAACGTTATACGTTACATGGTGATACTATATAACGTTATACGTTACATGGTGATACTATATAACGTTATACGTTATAACGTAATACTATATAATGTTATACGTTATAACGTAATACTATATAATGTTATACGTTATAACGTAATACTATATAACGTTATACGTTATAACGTAATACTATATAACGTTATACGTTATAACCTAATACTATATAACGTAATACGTTATAAAGTAATACTATATAACGTTATACGATATAACGTCATACTATATAACGTTATACGTTATATGGTGATACTATATAACGTTATAACGTAATACTATATAACGTTATACGTTATATGGTGATACTATATAACGTTATAACGTAATACTATATAACGTTATACGTTATATGGTAATACTATATAACGTTAAACGTCATAACGTAATACTATATAACGTTATACGTTATAACGTAATACTATATAACGTTATACGTTATAACGTAATACTATATAACGTTATACGTTATAACGTAATACTATATAACGTTATACGTTATATGGTAATACTATATAACGTTATACGTTATAACGTAATACTATATAACGTTATACGATATAACGTAATACTATATAACGTTATACGTTATAACGTAATACTATATAACGTTATACGTTATAACGTAATACTATATAACGTTGTACGTTACATGGTGATACTATATAACGTTATACGTTATAACGTTATACTATAAAATGTTACACGTTATAACGTAATACTATATAACGTTATACGTTATAACGTAATCCTATATAACGTTATACGATATAACGTAAAACTATATAACGTTATACGTTATAACGTAATACTATATAACGTTATACGTTATATGGTAATACTAAATAACGTTATACGTTATAACGTCATACTATATAACGTTATACGTTATAACGTAATACTATATAACGTTATACGTTATATGGTAATACTATATAACGTTATACGTTATAACGTAATACTATATAACGTTATACGATATAACGTAATACTATATAACGTTATACGTTATAACGTAATACTATATAACGTTATACGTTATAACGTAATACTATATAACGTTGTACGTTACATGGTGATACTATATAACGTTATACGTTATAACGTTATACTATAAAATGTTACACGTTATAACGTAATACTATATAACGTTATACGTTATAACGTAATCCTATATAACGTTATACGATATAACGTAAAACTATATAACGTTATACGTTATAACGTAATACTATATAACGTTATACGTTATATGGTAATACTATATAACGTTATACGTTATAACGTAATACTATATAACGTTATACGTTATAACGTAATACTATATAACGTTATACGTTATAACGTAATACTACATAACGTTATACGTTATATGGTAATACTAAATAACGTTATACGTTATAACGTAATACTATATAACGTTATACGTTATATGGTAATACTATATAACGTTATACGTTATATGGTAATACTATATAACGTTATACGTTACATGGTGATACTATATAACGTTATACGTTACATGGTGATACTATATAACGTTATACGTTACATGGTGATACTATATAACGTTATACGTTATAACGTAATACTATATAATGTTATACGTTATAACGTAATACTATATAATGTTATACGTTATAACGTAATACTATATAACGTTATACGTTATAACGTAATACTATATAACGTTATACGTTATAACGTAATACTATATAACGTAATACGTTATAAAGTAATACTATATAACGTTATACGATATAACGTCATACTATATAACGTTATACGTTATATGGTGATACTATATAACGTTATACGTTATATGGTAATACTATATAACGTTATACGTCATAACGTAATACTATATAACGTTATACGTTATAACGTAATACTATATAACGTTATACGTTAGAACGTAATACTATATAACGTTATACGTTATAACGTAATACTACATAACGTTATACGTTATATGGTAATACTAAATAACGTTATACGTTATAACGTAATACTATATAACGTTATACGTTATATGGTAATACTATATAACGTTATACGTTATATGGTAATACTATATAACGTTATACGTTACATGGTGATACTATATAACGTTATACGTTACATGGTGATACTATATAACGTTATGCGTTACATGGTGATACTATATAACGTTATACGTTATAACGTAATACTATATAATGTTATACGTTATAACGTAATACTATATAATGTTATACGTTATAACGTAATACTATATAACGTTATACGTTATAACGTAATACTATATAACGTTATACGTTATAACGTAATACTATATAACGTAATACGTTATAAAGTAATACTATATAACGTTATACGATATAACGTCATACTATATAACGTTATACGTTATATGGTGATACTATATAACGTTATACGTTATATGGTAATACTATATAACGTTATACGTCATAACGTAATACTATATAACGTTATACGTTATAACGTAATACTATATAACGTTATACGTTAGAACGTAATACTATATAACGTTATACGTTATAACGTAATACTACATAACGTTATACGTTATATGGTAATACTAAATAACGTTATACGTTATAACGTAATACTATATAACGTTATACGTTATATGGTAATACTATATAACGTTATACGTTATATGGTAATACTATATAACGTTATACGTTACATGGTGATACTATATAACGTTATACGTTACATGGTGATACTATATAACGTTATGCGTTACATGGTGATACTATATAACGTTATACGTTATAACGTAATACTATATAATGTTATACGTTATAACGTAATACTATATAATGTTATACGTTATAACGTAATACTATATAACGTTATACGTTATAACGTAATACTATATAACGTTATACGTTATAACGTAATACTATATAACGTAATACGTTATAAAGTAATACTATATAACGTTATACGATATAACGTCATACTATAAAACGTTATACGTTATATGGTGATACTATATAACGTTATAACGTAATACTATATAACGTTATACGTTATATGGTAATACTATATAACGTTATACGTTATAACGTAATACTATATAACGTTATACGTTATAACGTAATACTATATAACGTTATACGTTATAACGTAATACTATATAACGTTATACGTTATACGGTAATACTATATAACGTTATACGTTATAACGTAATACTATATAACGTTATACGTTATAACGTAATACTATATAACGTTATACGTTATAACGTAATACTACATAACGTTATACGTTATATGGTAATACTAAATAACGTTATACGATATAACGTAATACTATATAACGTTATACGTTATATGGTAATACTATATAACGTTATACGTTATATGGTAATACTATATAACGTTATACGTTACATGGTGATACTATATAACGTTATACGTTATAACGTAATACTATATAATGTTATACGTTATAACGTAATACTATATAACGTTATACGTTATAACGTAATACTATATAACGTAATACGTTATAAAGTAATACTATATAACGTTATACGATATAACGTCATACTATATAACGTTATACGTTATATGGTGATACTATATAACGTTATAACGTAATACTATATAACGTTATACGTTATATGGTAATACTATATAACGTTATACGTCATAACGTAATACTATATAACGTTATACGTTATAACGTAATACTATATAACGTTATACGTTATAACGTAATACTACATAACGTTATACGTTATATGGTAATACTAAATAACGTTATACGTTATAACGTAATACTATATAACGTTATACGTTATATGGTAATACTATATAACGTTATACGTTACATGGTGATACTATATAACGTTATACGTTACATGGTGATACTATATAACGTTATACGTTACATGGTGATACTATATAACGTTATACGTTACATGGTGATACTATATAACGTTATACGTTATAACGTAATACTATATAATGTTATACGTTATAACGTAATACTATATAATGTTATACGTTATAACGTAATACTATATAACGTTATACGTTATAACGTAATACTATATAACGTTATACGTTATAACCTAATACTATATAACGTAATACGTTATAAAGTAATACTATATAACGTTATACGATATAACGTCATACTATATAACGTTATACGTTATATGGTGATACTATATAACGTTATAACGTAATACTATATAACGTTATACGTTATATGGTAATACTATATAACGTTAAACGTCATAACGCAATACTATATAACGTTATACGTTATAACGTAATACTATATAACGTTATACGTTATAACGTAATACTATATAACGTTATACGTTATATGGTAATACTATATAACGTTATACGTTATAACGTAATACTATATAACGTTATACGTTATAACGTAATACTACATAACGTTATACGTTATATGGTAATACTAAATAACGTTATACGTTATAACGTAATACTATATAACGTTATACGTTATAACGTCATACTATATAACGTTATACGTTATAACGTAATACTACATAACGTTATACGTTATAACGTAATACTATATAACGTTATACGATATAACGTAATACTATATAACGTTATACGTTATAACGTAATACTATATAACGTTATACGTTATAACGTAATACTATATAACGTTGTACGTTACATGGTGATACTATATAACGTTATACGTTATAACGTTATACTATAAAATGTTACACGTTATAACGTAATACTATATAACGTTATACGTTATAACGTAATCCTATATAACGTTATACGATATAACGTAAAACTATATAACGTTATACGTTATAACGTAATACTATATAACGTTATACGTTATATGGTAATACTAAATAACGTTATACGTTATAACGTCATACTATATAACGTTATACGTTATAACGTAATACTACATAACGTTATACGTTATAACGTAATACTATATAACGTTATACGTTATAGCGTAATACTATATAACGTTATACGTTATATGGTAATACTATATAACGTTATACGTTATAACGTAATACTACATAACGTTATACGTTATATGGTAATACTATATAACGTTATACGTCATAACGTAATACTGTATAACGTTATACGTTATAACGTAATACTATATAGCGTTATACGTTATAACGTAATACTATATAACGTTATACGTTATAACGTAATACTACATAACGTTATACGTTATATGGTAATACTAAATAACGTTATACGTTATAACGTAATACTATATAACGTTATACGTTATAACGTCATACTATATAACGTTATACGTTATAACGTAATACTACATAACGTTATACGTTATAACGTAATACTATATAACGTTATACGTTATAACGTAATACTATATAACGTTATACGTTATATGGTAATACTAAATAACGTTATACGTTATAACGTAATACTATATAACGTTATACGTTATAACGTCATACTATATAACGTTATACGTTATAACGTAATACTATATAACGTTATACGTTATAACGTAATACTATATAACGTTATACGTTATAACGTAATCCTATATAACGTTATACGATATAACGTAAAACTATATAACGTTATACGATATAACGTAAAACTATATAACGTTATACGTTATAACGTAATACTATATAACGTTATACGTTATATGGTAATACTAAATAACGTTATACGTTATAACGTCATACTATATAACGTTATACGTTATAACGTAATACTACATAACGTTATACGTTATAACGTAATACTATATAACGTTATACGTTATAGCGTAATACTATATAACGTTATACGTTATATGGTAATACTATATAACGTTATACGTTATAACGTAATACTACATAACGTTATACGTTATATGGTAATACTATATAACGTTATACGTCATAACGTAATACTGTATAACGTTATACGTTATAACGTAATACTATATAACGTTATACGTTATAACGTAATACTATATAACGTTATACGTTATAACGTAATACTACATAACGTTATACGTTATATGGTAATACTAAATAACGTTATACGTTATAACGTAATACTATATAACGTTATACGTTATAACGTCATACTATATAACGTTATACGTTATAACGTAATACTACATAACGTTATACGTTATAACGTAATACTATATAACGTTATACGTTATAACGTAATACTATATAACGTTATACGTTATATGGTAATACTAAATAACGTTATACGTTATAACGTAATACTATATAACGTTATACGTTATAACGTCATACTATATAACGTTATACGTTATAACGTAATACTATATAACGTTATACGTTATAACGTAATACTATATAACGTTATACGTTATAACGTAATACTAAATAACGTTATACGTTATAACGTAATACTATATAACGTTATACGTTATAACGTCATACTATATAACGTTATACGTTATAACGTAATACTACATAACGTTATACGTTATAACGTAATACTATATAACGTTATACGATATAACGTAATACTATATAACGTTATACGTTATAACGTAATACTATATAACGTTATACGTTATAACGTAATACTATATAACGTTGTACGTTACATGGTGATACTATATAACGTTATACGTTATAACGTTATACTATAAAATGTTACACGTTATAACGTAATACTATATAACGTTATACGTTATAACGTAATCCTATATAACGTTATACGATATAACGTAAAACTATATAACGTTATACGTTATAACGTAATACTATATAACGTTATACGTTATATGGTAATACTAAATAACGTTATACGTTATAACGTCATACTATATAACGTTATACGTTATAACGTAATACTACATAACGTTATACGTTATAACGTAATACTATATAACGTTATACGTTATAGCGTAATACTATATAACGTTATACGTTATATGGTAATACTATATAACGTTATACGTTATAACGTAATACTACATAACGTTATACGTTATATGGTAATACTATATAACGTTATACGTCATAACGTAATACTGTATAACGTTATACGTTATAACGTAATACTATATAACGTTATACGTTATAACGTAATACTATATAACGTTATACGTTATAACGTAATACTACATAACGTTATACGTTATATGGTAATACTAAATAACGTTATACGTTATAACGTAATACTATATAACGTTATACGTTATAACGTCATACTATATAACGTTATACGTTATAACGTAATACTACATAACGTTATACGTTATAACGTAATACTATATAACGTTATACGTTATAACGTAATACTATATAACGTTATACGTTATATGGTAATACTAAATAACGTTATACGTTATAACGTAATACTATATAACGTTATACGTTATAACGTCATACTATATAACGTTATACGTTATAACGTAATACTATATAACGTTATACGTTATAACGTAATACTATATAACGTTATACGTTATAACGTAATACTATATAACGTTATACGTTATATGGTAATACTATATAACGTTATACGTTATAACGTAATACTATATAACGTTATACGTTATATGGTAATACTAAATAACGTTATACGTTATAACGTAATACTATATAACGTTATACGTTATAACGTAATACTATATAACGTTATACGTTATAACGTAATACTATATAACGTTATACGTTATACGGTAATACTATATAACGTTATACGTTATAACGTAATACTATATAACGTTATACGTTATAACGTAATACTACATAACGTTATACGTTATATGGTAATACTAAATAACGTTATACGTTATAACGTAATACTATATAACGTTATACGTTATAACGTCATACTATATAACGTTATACGTTATAACGTAATACTATATAACGTTATACGTTATAACGTAATACTATATAACGTTATACGTTATAACGTAATACTATATAACGTTATACGTTATATGGTAATACTATATAACGTTATACGTTATAACGTAATACTATATAACGTTATACGTTATATGGTAATACTAAATAACGTTATACGTTATAACGTAATACTATATAACGTTATACGTTATAACGTAATACTATATAACGTTATACGTTATAACGTAATACTATATAACGTTATACGTTATACGGTAATACTATATAACGTTATACGTTATAACGTAATACTATATAACGTTATACGATATAACGTAATACTATATAACGTTATACGTTATATGGTGATACTATATAACGTTATAACGTAATACTATATAACGTTATACGTTATATGGTAATACTATATAACGTTATACGTCATAACGTAATACTATATAACGTTATACGTTATAACGTAATACTATATAACGTTATACGTTATAACGTAATACTATATAACGTTATACGTTATAACGTAATACTACATAACGTTATACGTTATATGGTAATACTAAATAACGTTATACGTTATAACGTAATACTATATAACGTTATACGTTATATGGTAAGACTATATAACGTTATACGTTATAACGTAATACTATATAACGTTATACGTTATAACGTAATACTATATAACGTTATAAGTTATAACGTAATACTACATAACGTTATACGTTATATGGTAATACTAAATAACGTTATACGTTATAACGTAATACTATATAACGTTATACGTTATATGGTAATACTAAATAACGTTATACGTTATAACGTAATACTATCTAACGTTATACGTTATAACGTAATACCATATAACGTTATACGTTATAACGTAATACTATATAACGTTATACGTTATACGGTAATACTATATAACGTTATACGTTATAACGTAATACTATATAACGTTATACGTTACATGGTGATACTATATAACGTTATACGTTACATGGTGATACTATATAACGTTATACGTTATAACGTATAACTATATAATGTTATACGTTATAACGTAATACTATATAATGTTATACGTTATAACGTAATACTATATAACGTTATACGTTATAACGTAATACTATATAACGTTATACGTTATAACGTAATACTATATAACGTAATACGTTATAACGTAATACTATATAACGTTATACGATATAACGTCATACTATATAACGTTATACGTTATATGGTGATACTATATAACGTTATAACGTAATACTATATAACGTTATACGTTATATGGTAATACTATATAACGTTATACGTCATAACGTAATACTATATAACGTTGTACGTTATAACGTAATACTATATAACGTTATACGTTATAACGTAATACTATATAACGTTATACGTTATATGGTAATACTATATAACGTTATACGTTATAACGTAATACTATATAACGTTATACGATATAACGTTATACGTTATAACGTAATACTATATAACGTTATACGTTATAACGTAATACTATATAACGTTGTACGTTGCATGGTGATACTATATAACGTTATACGTTATAACGTTATACTATAAAATGTTACACGTTATAACGTAATACTATATAACGTTATACGTTATAACGTAATACTATATAACGTTATACGATATAACGTAATACTATATAACGTTATACGTTATAACGTAATACTATATAACGTTATACGTTATATGGTAATACTATATAACGTTATACGTTATAACGTAATACTATATAACGTTATACGTTATAACGTAATACTATATAACGTTATACGTTATAACGTAATACTATATAACGTTATACGTTATAACGTAATACTATATAACGTTATACGTTATATGGTAATACTATATAACGTTATACGTTATAACGTAATACTATATAACGTTATACGTTATAACGTAATACTATATAACGTTATACGTTATAGCGTAATACTACATAACGTTATACGTTATATGGTAATACTAAATAACGTTATACGTTATAACGTAATACTATATAACGTTATACGTTATATGGTAATACTAAATAACGTTATACGTTATAACGTAATACTATATAACGTTATACGTTATAACGTAATACTATATAACGTTATACGTTATAACGTAATACTATATAACGTTATACGTTATAGCGTAATACTACATAACGTTATACGTTATATGGTAATACTAAATAACGTTATACGTTATAACGTAATACTATATAACGTTATACGTTATATGGTAATACTAAATAACGTTATACGTTATAACGTAATACTATATAACGTTATACGTTATAACGTAATACTATATAACGTTATACGTTATATGGTAATACTATATAACGTTATACGTTATATGGTAATACTATATAACGTTATACGTTACATGGTGATACTATATAACGTTATACGTTACATGGTGATACTATATAACGTTATACGTTACATGGTGATACTATATAACGTTATACGTTATAACGTAATACTATATAATGTTATACGTTATAACGTAATACTAAATAACGTTATACGTTATAACGTAATACTATCTAACGTTATACGTTATAACGTAATACTATATAACGTTATACGTTATAACGTAATACTATATAACGTTATACGTTATAACGTAATACTATATAACGTTATACGTTATATGGTAATACTATATAACGTTATACGTTATAACGTAATACTATATAACGTTATACGTTATATGGTAATACTATATAACGTTATACGTTATATGGTAATACTATATAACGTTATACGTTACATGGTGATACTATATAACGTTATACGTTACATGGTGATACTATATAACGTTATACGTTACATGGTGATACTATATAACGTTATACGTTACATGGTGATACTATATAACGTTATACGTTACATGGTGATACTATATAACGTTATACGTCATAACGTAATACTATATAATGTTATACGTTATAACGTAACACTATATAATGTTATACGTTATAACGTAATACTATATAACGTTATACGTTATAACGTAATACTATATAACGTTATACGTTATAACGTAATACTACATAACGTTATACGTTATATGGTAATACTAAATAACGTTATACGTTATAACGTAATACTATATAACGTTATACGTTATATGGTAATACTAAATAACGTTATACGTTATAACGTAATACTATATAACGTTATACGTTATAACGTAATACTATATAACGTAATACGTTATAAAGTAATACTATATAACGTTATACGATATAACGTCATACTATATAACGTTATACGTTATATGGTGATACTATATAACGTTATAACGTAATACTATATAACGTTATACGTTATATGGTAATACTATATAACGTTATACGTCATAACGTAATACTATATAACGTTATACGTTATAACGTAATACTATATAACGTTATACGTTATAACGTAATACTATATAACGTTATACGTTATAACGTAATACTACATAACGTTATACGTTATATGGTAATACTAAATAACGTTATACGTTATAACGTAATACTATATAACGTTATACGTTATATGGTAATACTAAATAACGTTATACGTTATAACGTAATACTATATAACGTTATACGTTATAACGTAATACTATATAACGTTATACGTTATAACGTAATACTATATAACGTTATACGTTATACGGTAATACTATATAACGTTATACGTTATAACGTAATACTATATAACGTTATACGTTATAACGTAATACTATATAACGTTATACGTTATAACGTAATACTACATAACGTTATACGTTATATGGTAATACTAAATAACGTTATACGATATAACGTAATACTATATAACGTTATACGTTATATGGTAATACTAAATAACGTTATACGTTATAACGTAATGCTATATAACGTTATACGTTATATGGTAATACTATATAACGCTATACGTTATATGGTAATACTATATAACGTTATACGTTACATGGTGATACTATATAACGTTATACGTTACATGGTGATACTATATAACGTTATACGTTATAACGTAATACTATATAATGTTATACGTTATAACGTAATACTAAATAACGTTATACGTTATAACGTAATACTATCTAACGTTATACGTTATAACGTAATACTATATAACGTTATACGTTATAACGTAGTACTATATAACGTTATACGTTATACGGTAATACTATATAACGTTATACGTTATAACGTAATACTATATAACGTTATACGTTATAACGTAATACTATATAACGTTATACGTTATAACGTAATACTACATAACGTTATACGTTATATGGTAATACTAAATAACGTTATACGTTATAACGTAATGCTATATAACGTTATACGTTATATGGTAATACTATATAACGCTATACGTTATATGGTAATACTATATAACGTTATACGTTACATGGTGATACTATATAACGTTATACGTTACATGGTGATACTATATAACGTTATACGTTACATGGTGATACTATATAACGTTATACGTTATAACGTAATACTATATAATGTTATACGTTATAACGTAATACTATATAATGTTATACGTTATAACGTAATACTATATAACGTTATACGTTATATGGTAATACTATATAACGTTATACGTTATAACGTAATACTATATAACGTTATACGATATAACGTAATACTATATAACGTTATACGTTATAACGTAATACTATATAACGTTATACGTTATAACGTAATACTATATAACGTTGTACGTTACATGGTGATACTATATAACGTTATACGTTATAACGTTATACTATAAAATGTTACACGTTATAACGTAATACTATATAACGTTATACGTTATAACGTAATCCTATATAACGTTATACGATATAACGTAAAACTATATAACGTTATACGTTATAACGTAATACTATATAACGTTATACGTTATATGGTAATACTATATAACGTTATACGTTATAACGTAATACTATATAACGTTATACGTTATAACGTAATACTATATAACGTTATACGTTATAACGTAATACTACATAACGTTATACGTTATATGGTAATACTAAATAACGTTATACGTTATAACGTAATACTATATAACGTTATACGTTATATGGTAATACTATATAACGTTATACGTTATATGGTAATACTATATAACGTTATACGTTACATGGTGATACTATATAACGTTATACGTTACATGGTGATACTATATAACGTTATACGTTACATGGTGATACTATATAACGTTATACGTTATAACGTAATACTATATAATGTTATACGTTATAACGTAATACTATATAATGTTATACGTTATAACGTAATACTATATAACGTTATACGTTATATGGTAATACTAAATAACGTTATACGTTATAACGTAATACTATATAACGTTATACGTTATATGGTAATACTATATAACGTTATACGTTATATGGTAATACTATATAACGTTATACGTTACATGGTGATACTATATAACGTTATACGTTACATGGTGATACTATATAACGTTATACGTTACATGGTGATACTATATAACGTTATACGTTATAACGTAATACTATATAATGTTATACGTTATAACGTAATACTATATAACGTAATACGTTATAAAGTAATACTATATAACGTTATACGATATAACGTCATACTATATAACGTTATACGTTATATGGTGATACTATATAACGTTATACGTTATATGGTAATACTATATAACGTTATACGTCATAACGTAATACTATATAACGTTATACGTTATAACGTAATACTATATAACGTTATACGTTATAACGTAATACTATATAACGTTATACGTTATAACGTAATACTACATAACGTTATACGTTATATGGTAATACTAAATAACGTTATACGTTATAACGTAATACTATATAACGTTATACGTTATATGGTAATACTATATAACGTTATACGTTATATGGTAATACTATATAACGTTATACGTTACATGGTGATACTATATAACGTTATACGTTACATGGTGATACTATATAACGTTATACGTTACATGGTGATACTATATAACGTTATACGTTATAACGTAATACTATATAATGTTATACGTTATAACGTAATACTATATAACGTTATACGTTATAACGTAATACTATATAACGTAATACGTTATAAAGTAATACTATATAACGTTATACGATATAACGTCATACTATATAACGTTATACGTTATATGGTGATACTATATAACGTTATAACGTAATACTATATAACGTTATACGTTATATGGTAATACTATATAACGTTATACGTTACATGGTGATACTATATAACGTTATACGTTACATGGTGATACTATATAACGTTATACGTTACATGGTGATACTATATAACGTTATACGTCATAACGTAATACTATATAATGTTATACGTTATAACGTAATACTACATAACGTTATACGTTATATGGTGATACTATATAACGTTATAACGTAATACTATATAACGTTATACGTTAAATGGTAATACTATATAACGTTATACGTCATAACGTAATACTATATAACGTTATACGTTATAACGTAATACTATATAACGTTATACGTTATAACGTAATACTATATAACGTTATACGTTATAACGTAATACTACATAACGTTATACGTTATATGGTAATACTAAATAACGTTATACGTTATAACGTAATACTATATAACGTTATACGTTATAACGTAATACTATATAACGTTATACGTTATAACGTAATACTATATAACGTTATACGTTATACGGTAATACTATATAACGTTATACGTTATAACGTAATACTATATAACGTTATACGTTATAACGTAATACTATATAACGTTATACGTTATAACGTAATACTACATAACGTTATACGTTATATGGTAATACTAAATAACGTTATACGATATAACGTAATACTATATAACGTTATACGTTATATGGTAATACTATATAACGTTATACGTTATATGGTAATACTATATAACGTTATACGTTACATGGTGATACTATATAACGTTATACGTTACATGGTGATACTATATAACGTTATACGTTACATGGTGATACTATATAACGTTATACGTTATAACGTAATACTATATAATGTTATACGTTATAACGTAATACTAAATAACGTTATACGTTATAACGTAATACTATCTAACGTTATACGTTATAACGTAATACTATATAACGTTATACGTTATAACGTAATACTATATAACGTTATACGTTATATGGTAATACTATATAACGTTATACGTTATATGGTAATACTATATAACGTTATACATTACTTGGTGATACTATATAACGTTATACGTTACATGGTGATACTATATAACGTTATACGTTACATGGTGATACTATATAACGTTATACGTTATAACGTAATACTATATAATGTTATACGTTATAACGTAATACTAAATAACGTTATACGTTATAACGTAATACTATCTAACGTTATACGTTATAACGTAATACTATATAACGTTATACGTTATAACGTAATACTATATAACGTTATACGTTATACGGTAATACTATATAACGTTATACGTTATAACGTAATACTATATAACGTTATACGTTATAACGTAATACTATATAACGTTATACGTTATAACGTAATACTACATAACGTTATACGTTATATGGTAATACTAAATAACGTTATACGTTATAACGTAATACTATATAACGTTATACGTTATATGGTAATACTATATAACGTTATACGTTACATGGTGATACTATATAACGTTATACGTTATAACGTAATACTATATAATGTTATACGTTATAACGTAATACTATATAACGTTATACGTTATAACGTAATACTATATAACGTTATACGTTATAACGTAATACTATATAACGTAATACGTTATAAAGTAATACTATATAACGTTATACGATATAACGTCATACTATATAACGTTATACGTTATATGGTGATACTATATAACGTTATAACGTAATACTATATAACGTTATACGTTATATGGTAATACTATATAACGTTATACGTCATAACGTAATACTATATAACGTTATACGTTATAACGTAATACTATATAACGTTATACGTTATAACGTAATACTATATAACGTTATACGTTATATGGTAATACTATATAACGTTATACGTTATATGGCAATACTATATAACGTTATACGTTACATGGTGATACTATATAACGTTATACGTTACATGGTGATACTATATAACGTTATACGTTACATGGTGATACTATATAACGTTATACGTTATAACGTAATACTATATAATGTTATACGTTATAACGTAATACTATATAACGTTATACGTTATAACGTAATACTATATAACGTTATACGTTATAACGTAATACTATATAACGTAATACGTTATAAAGTAATACTATATAACGTTATACGATATAACGTCATACTATATAACGTTATACGTTATATGGTGATACTATATAACGTTATAACGTAATACTATATAACGTTATACGTTATATGGTAATACTATATAACGTTATACGTCATAACGTAATACTATATAACGTTATACGTTATAACGTAATACTATATAACGTTATACGTTATAACGTAATACTACATAACGTTATACGTTATATGGTAATACTAAATAACGTTATACGTTATAACGTAATACTATATAACGTTATACGTTATATGGTAATACTATATAACGTTATACGTTATATGGTAATACTATATAACGTTATACGTTACATGGTGATACTATATAACGTTATACGTTACATGGTGATACTATATAACGTTATACGTTACATGGTGATACTATATAACGTTATACGTTATAACGTAATACTATATAATGTTATACGTTATAACGTAATACTATATAATGTTATACGTTATAACGTAATACTATATAACGTTATACGTTATAACGTAATACTATATAACGTTATACGTTATAACGTAATACTATATAACGTAATACGTTATAAAGTAATACTATATAACGTTATACGATATAACGTCATACTATATAACGTTATACGTTATATGGTGATACTATATAACGTTATAACGTAATACTATATAACGTTATACGTTATATGGTAATACTATACAACGTTATACGTCATAACGTAATACTATATAACGTTATACGTTATAACGTAATACTATATAACGTTATACGTTATAACGTAATACTATATAACGTTATACGTTATATGGTAATACTATATAACGTTATACGTTATAACGTAATACTATATAACGTTATACGATATAACGTAATACTATATAACGTTATACGTTATAACGTAATACTATATAACGTTATACGTTATAACGTAATACTATATAACGTTGTACGTTACATGGTGATACTATATAACGTTATACGTTATAACGTTATACTATAAAATGTTACACGTTATAACGTAATACTATATAACGTTATACGTTATAACGTAATCCTATATAACGTTATACGATATAACGTAAAACCTTATAACGTTATACGTTATAACGTAATACTATATAATGTTATACGTTATAACGTAATACTATATAACGTTATACGTTATAACGTAATACTATATAACGTTATACGTTATAACGTAATACTATATAACGTAATACGTTATAAGTAATACTATATAACGTTATACGATATAACGTCATACTATATAACGTTATACGTTATATGGTGATACTATATAACGTTATAACGTAATACTATATAACGTTATACGTTATATGGTAATACTATACAACGTTATACGTCATAACGTAATACTATATAACGTTATACGATATAACGTAATACTACATAACGTTATACGTTATATGGTAATACTATATAACGTTATACGTTATATGGTAATACTATATAACGTTATACGTTACATGGTGATACTATATAACGTTATACGTTACATGGTGATACTATATAACGTTATACGTTATAACGTAATACTATATAATGTTATACGTTATAACGTAATACTATATAATGTTATACGTTATAACGTAATACTATATAACGTTATACGTTGTAACGTAATACTATATAACGTTATACGTTATAACGTAATACTATATAACGTAATACGTTATAAAGTAATACTATATAACGTTATACGATATAACGTCATACTATATAACGTTATACGTTATATGGTGATACTATATAACGTTATAACGTAATACTATATAACGTTATACGATATATGGTAATACTATACAACGTTATACGTCATAACGTAATACTATATAACGTTATACGTTATAACGTAATACTATATAACGTTATACGTTATAACGTAATACTACATAACGTTATACGTTATATGGTAATACTAAATAACGTTATACGTTATAACGTAATACTATATAACGTTATACGTTATATGGTAATACTATATAACGTTATACGTTATATGGTAATACTATATAACGTTATACGTTACATGGTGATACTATATAACGTTATACGTTACATGGTGATACTATATAACGTTATACGTTACATGGTGATACTATATAACGTTATACGTTATAACGTAATACTATATAATGTTATACGTTATAACGTAATACTATATAACGTTATACGTTATAACGTAATACTATATAACGTTATACGTTATAACGTAATACTATATAACGTAATACGTTATAAAGTAATACTATATAACGTTATACGATATAACGTCATACTATATAACGTTATACGTTATATGGTGATACTATATAACGTTATACGTTATATGGTAATACTATATAACGTTATACGTCATAACGTAATACTATATAACGTTATACGTTATAACGTAATACTATATAACGTTATACGTTATAACGTAATACTATATAACGTTATACGTTATAACGTAATACTACATAACGTTATACGTTATATGGTAATACTAAATAACGTTATACGTTATAACGTAATACTATATAACGTTATACGTTATATGGTAATACTATATAACGTTATACGTTATATGGTAATACTATATAACGTTATACGTTACATGGTGATACTATATAACGTTATACGTTACATGGTGATACTATATAACGTTATACGTTATAACGTAATACTATATAATGTTATACGTTATAACGTAATACTATATAATGTTATACGTTATAACGTAATACTATATAATGTTATACGTTATAACGTAATACTATATAACGTTATACGTTATAACGTAATACTATATAACGTTATACGTTATAACCTAATACTATATAACGTTATACGTTATATGGTAATATTATATAACGTTATACGTTATATGGTAATACTATATAACGTTATACGTTATAACGTAATACTATATAACGTTATACGTTATAACGTAATACTATATAACGTTATACGTTATAACCTAATACTATATAACGTTATACGTCATAACGTAATACTATATAACGTTATACGTTATAACGTAATACTATATAACGTTATACGTTATAACGTAATACTATATAACGTTATACGTTATAACGTAATACTATATAACGTAATACGTTATAAAGTAATACTATATAACGTTATACGATATAACATCATACTATATAACGTTATACGTTATATGGTGATACTATATAACGTTATAACGTAATACTATATAACGTTATACGTTATATGGTAATACTATATAACGTTATACGTCATAACGTAATACTATATAACGTTATACGTTATAACGTAATACTATATAACGTTATACGTTATAACGTAATACTACATAACGTTATACGTTATATGGTAATACTAAATAACGTTATACGTTATAACGTAATACTATATAACGTTATACGTTATATGGTAATATTATATAACGTTATACGTTATATGGTAATACTATATAACGTTATACGTTACATGGTGATACTATATAACGTTATACGTTACATGGTGATACTATATAACGTTATACGTTACACGGTGATACTATATAACGTTATACGTTATAACGTAATACTATATAATGTTATACGTTATAACGTAATACTATATAATGTTATACGTTATAACGTAATACTATATAACGTTATACGTTATAACGTAATACTATATAACGTTATACGTTATAACGTAATACTATATAACGTTATACGATATAACGTAATACTATATAACGTTATACGTTATAACGTAATACTATATAACGTTATACGTTATAACGTAATACTATATAACGTTGTACGTTACATGGTGATACTATATAACGTTATACGTTATAACGTTATACTATAAAATGTTACACGTTATAACGTAATACTATATAACGTTATACGTTATAACGTAATCCTATATAACGTTATACGATATAACGTAAAACTATATAACGTTATACGTTATAACGTAATACTATATAACGTTATACGTTATATGGTAATACTAAATAACGTTATACGTTATAACGTCATACTATATAACGTTATACGTTATAACGTAATACTACATAACGTTATACGTTATAACGTAATACTATATAACGTTATACGTTATAACGTAATACTATATAACGTTATACGTTATAACGTAATACTACATAACGTTATACGTTATATGGTAATACTAAATAACGTTATACGTTATAACGTAATACTATATAACGTTATACGTTATATGGTAATACTATATAACGTTATACGTTATATGGTAATACTATATAACGTTATACGTTACATGGTGATACTATATAACGTTATACGTTACATGGTGATACTATATAACGTTATACGTTACATGGTGATACTATATAACGTTATACGTTATAACGTAATACTATATAATGTTATACGTTATAACGTAATACTATATAATGTTATACGTTATAACGTAATACTATATAACGTTATACGTTATAACGTAATACTATATAACGTTATACGTTATAACGTAATACTATATAACGTAATACGTTATAAAGTAATACTATATAACGTTATACGATATAACGTCATACTATATAACGTTATACGTTATATGGTGATACTATATAACGTTATAACGTAATACTATATAACGTTATACGTTATATGGTAATACTATATAACGTTATACGTTATAACGTAATACTATATAACGTTATACGTTATAACGTAATACTATATAACGTTATACGTTATAACGTAATACTATATAACGTTATACGTTATACGGTAATACTATATAACGTTATACGTTATAACGTAATACTATATAACGTTATACGTTATAACGTAATACTATATAACGTTATACGTTATAACGTAATACTACATAACGTTATACGTTATATGGTAATACTAAATAACGTTATACGATATAACGTAATACTATATAACGTTATACGTTATATGGTAATACTATATAACGTTATACGTTATATGGTAATACTATATAACGTTATACGTTACATGGTGATACTATATAACGTTATACGTTATAACGTAATACTATATAATGTTATACGTTATAACGTAATACTATATAACGTTATACGTTATAACGTAATACTATATAACGTAATACGTTATAAAGTAATACTATATAACGTTATACGATATAACATCATACTATATAACGTTATACGTTATATGGTGATACTATATAACGTTATAACGTAATACTATATAACGTTATACGTTATATGGTAATACTATATAACGTTATACGTCATAACGTAATACTATATAACGTTATACGTTATAACGTAATACTATATAACGTTATACGTTATAACGTAATACTACATAACGTTATACGTTATATGGTAATACTAAATAACGTTATACGTTATAACGTAATACTATATAACGTTATACGTTATATGGTAATATTATATAACGTTATACGTTATATGGTAATACTATATAACGTTATACGTTACATGGTGATACTATATAACGTTATACGTTACATGGTGATACTATATAACGTTATACGTTACACGGTGATACTATATAACGTTATACGTTATAACGTAATACTATATAATGTTATACGTTATAACGTAATACTATATAATGTTATACGTTATAACGTAATACTATATAACGTTATACGTTATAACGTAATACTATATAACGTTATACGTTATAACCTAATACTATATAACGTAATACGTTATAAAGTAATACTATATAACGTTATACGATATAACGTCATACTATATAACGTTATACGTTATATGGTGATACTATATAACGTTATAACGTAATACTATATAACGTTATACGTTATATGGTAATACTATATAACGTTAAACGTCATAACGTAATACTATATAACGTTATACGTTATAACGTAATACTATATAACGTTATACGTTATAACGTAATACTATATAACGTTATACGTTATATGGTAATACTATATAACGTTATACGTTATAACGTAATACTATATAACGTTATACGATATAACGTAATACTATATAACGTTATACGTTATAACGTAATACTATATAACGTTATACGTTATAACGTAATACTATATAACGTTGTACGTTACATGGTGATACTATATAACGTTATACGTTATAACGTTATACTATAAAATGTTACACGTTATAACGTAATACTATATAACGTTATACGTTATAACGTAATCCTATATAACGTTATACGATATAACGTAAAACTATATAACGTTATACGTTATATGGTAATACTATATAACGTTATACGTTACATGGTGATACTATATAACGTTATACGTTATAACGTAATACTATATAATGTTATACGTTATAACGTAATACTATATAACGTTATACGTTATAACGTAATACTATATAACGTAATACGTTATAAAGTAATACTATATAACGTTATACGATATAACATCATACTATATAACGTTATACGTTATATGGTGATACTATATAACGTTATAACGTAATACTATATAACGTTATACGTTATATGGTAATACTATATAACGTTATACGTCATAACGTAATACTATATAACGTTATACGTTATAACGTAATACTATATAACGTTATACGTTATAACGTAATACTACATAACGTTATACGTTATATGGTAATACTAAATAACGTTATACGTTATAACGTAATACTATATAACGTTATACGTTATATGGTAATATTATATAACGTTATACGTTATATGGTAATACTATATAACGTTATACGTTACATGGTGATACTATATAACGTTATACGTTACATGGTGATACTATATAACGTTATACGTTACACGGTGATACTATATAACGTTATACGTTATAACGTAATACTATATAATGTTATACGTTATAACGTAATACTATATAATGTTATACGTTATAACGTAATACTATATAACGTTATACGTTATAACGTAATACTATATAACGTTATACGTTATAACCTAATACTATATAACGTAATACGTTATAAAGTAATACTATATAACGTTATACGATATAACGTCATACTATATAACGTTATACGTTATATGGTGATACTATATAACGTTATAACGTAATACTATATAACGTTATACGTTATATGGTAATACTATATAACGTTAAACGTCATAACGTAATACTATATAACGTTATACGTTATAACGTAATACTATATAACGTTATACGTTATAACGTAATACTATATAACGTTATACGTTATATGGTAATACTATATAACGTTATACGTTATAACGTAATACTATATAACGTTATACGATATAACGTAATACTATATAACGTTATACGTTATAACGTAATACTATATAACGTTATACGTTATAACGTAATACTATATAACGTTGTACGTTACATGGTGATACTATATAACGTTATACGTTATAACGTTATACTATAAAATGTTACACGTTATAACGTAATACTATATAACGTTATACGTTATAACGTAATCCTATATAACGTTATACGATATAACGTAAAACTATATAACGTTATACGTTATAACGTAATACTATATAACGTTATACGTTATATGGTAATACTAAATAACGTTATACGTTATAACGTCATACTATATAACGTTATACGTTATAACG